>NW_024112015.1:0-28100 GCF_003073215.2 Triticum urartu | reverse complement strand
AGCCCTTGCAACTTATGAAGACAATTCCTTATCCTTTACAATTTCACATATTATATTCCCCGTTGAAAACTTCAACTAGTTTGTCATCAATCACCAAAAATGGAGAGATTGTAAGTGCATCTAGTGCCACCCCTAGTTGGTTTTGGAGTATTGACGACAAACCTAGTTGAGGGACTGATGTGTTTGTGAGAATTGCAGGATAACACAGGTAGAAGTCCCTCATTGATTCGGTTTTCCTACCAGAGATGACCCCTAAAAATGTAGGAAGACATTGATGTCAAAGGTGGTATATGAAGATATTCTCATTGAAGACTGTGACAAGAGAAGACACCGCATGAAGCCTATGGAGCTCGAAGACTTAGATCTTTTGTAGTTCTGTTTCTTCTTTGTTGAGTCATAGGAACCGCCGTACTGTTAAGTGGGGTCCAAGTGAACCAGTCAGAATGACTGAAGTGATGCTTAACCAAAATCTATGTCTTCGAGTGAAGACTATGAGAGCGAAACTTGTCTAGAGTCAGACAAGTCAACTTTGCTTGTAGCCCAAGTAAAGCTGCCGTGTGAGTTTGACATCTGACCGTTGGAACACGTGTCAGTTCCTTAGTAACCCAGGGTCATTTCGGACAAATCAGGTCAGGTTGCCTAGTGGCTATAAATAGCCCACCCCCTACAACCATAAACGGTTGGCTGCTCAGAGTTAGAGTACAGCTTTTGTCGTTTGAGAGCAACCCACCTCGAAGCCTTTGAGAGAGAATTCCTTGCGAGGATAAAGCCCTAACCACCCAGAGCCTAAGAGTGTTAGGCATCACTTAAGTATTCTTGTCTGTGTGATCTGAAGACTTATTACACTTGAGGACTGTGAATCCTCCAGCCGGTTAGGCGACGCGTTCTGAGCATCCAAGAGACATTGTGGATCGCCGGAGAACGAAGTCTGTGAAGGTTTGGGAGTCTACCTTGAAGACTTACCAGAGTGATTGGGCGAGGTCTGTGTGACCTTAGCTCAAGGGGAATACGGTGAGGACTGGGTGTCCTGAGCTGCGTGTTCAGGACTGGGTGTCCGCGACTGTGTGTCCTCAGGTTTAAATACCTAGCCGCCCTAACCAGACGTACAGTTGTCACAGCCACTGGAACTGGTCCAACAAATCATTGTCTTTAACGAGTCTCTGGTTTCATCCTTCCCTTCCCTTTACTTACTGTTGGTTCTTGTGAAGTCATTGTATGATTGCACTATCTTTTGTATTCACTGAGTGACTGCGTATTCTGTTTGGCTTCATAATATCTTCCTACCTGATCCTCACTACATTGCTGCTATTAGTCATTGTGCTTTCACTTCATTGAATGCTTGACTATGGCTTGCCTAGTGTAGTCTTCCTTCCGCTGCCTGGTAATAGGTTTATTTCTATCATTTGTCTTCGAAACTTTCATGTTTTGAAGACTTTCATAAAAATCGCCTATTCACCCCCCTCTAGTCGATATAACGCACTTTCAATTGGTATCAGAGCAAGGTACTCCCTTGTTCTGTGTGATTCGGTTTAACCACCTGGAGTTTTAGCTATGTCGATTGCAGGGATAATTAAAGTCTCCGCTGCGTGCCCCGTCTTCGATGGAACTGAATATCCCTACTGGAAGAATAAGATGCGCATGCATCTTGAAGCCATTAACGTCGACCTATGGTATGTCGTCAAGAACGGCGTTCCCAAGGCTGGAGAAGGTGTTACTGCTGCTGACGTCAAGAAGTTCGTTCAACTGGACTCTACTGCCAAGAATATCATCTGTGGTCATCTGACCAAAGGACAGTATGGCCGCGTGAGTGCTTTGGAAACATTTAAGCTAGTCTGGGACTGGCTCTCCAAGGTCAACGAAGGCGTCTCAACTCAGAGAGATCAGAGAATCAGTGTCCTTCGCAACCTCTTCAACCGCTTCAAGCGAAATGACAATGAGAATGTCCAGCTCAAGTTTGATCGACTCACTACATCACAAATGAGCTTCAAGCCCTCGGCGCTACTGAGATCACCAAGTATGAAGTCGTCAAGACACTACTGAGATCACTTGACAGTTTGTTTGACACCCTAGCCCTAATGATTCAAGAATGTCCTGATTTCAAGACACTCGATCCGTTTGACATACTTGAGAGGCTCAACACACATGAGTTTCATCTTTCTGAGAAAAGAGATATCTACGGTCCAAACTATGGGAGAACTCGTGCCTTGAAGGCAAAATTTGTCTCCTCATCTAAAGAAGAATCTGACAGAAGTTCTGATGATCCTGAAGACATTGGAAGGGAACTTGCTATGCTTGTGAAGAAGTTCCAAAACTTCACCAAGAAGAAAGGTTTCAGAAAGTCTTCACGATCAAGCTCAAGGAATGATGAAGCTTCTGCTCATGACTACAAGAATAAAACATGTCACAAGTGCAAGAAACCTGACCACTTCATCTCTGAGTGTCCGCAGTGGGACAATGAGAACAAAAAGAAGAAGAAGAGCAAGGAATATGACTCTGATGACAAGAAGAAGAAGAAGAAATACTCAAAGTCTTCTTCCAAGTGTTCCTCAAAGTCTTCATCACACAAGAAGAGCTCATCTGGCAAGGCACGTGCGTTTGTTGGCAAGGAAATGGATTCAGAGGAGGAGTCCGCTTCTGAGGAGGCGGAGGTGGAGTCTGAGGAGGAGTCCGATTCTGGCGTTGCTAGTCTGGCTACAGCATACGTTGCCAAGTCCATCTTCAACACTGAAGACAATGACTTCATCACCGACACCGATGCAAATGACAAGGACTACTCCGCTCCTACCTACTGCTTCATGGCACGCAGCGCCAAGGTAAACACACGCGCTACTCAATAGCAAACATCTAGTGAAGATGACTCTGATTGTGGTTCAAAACCCAGCTACAAAACACTTGCTAAAATTGCAACTGAACAACAGAAAGCTATGCAACATATTCAAAAACTGTTAGACAAAAGCGATGATCTATTAGGCGCTGAAATGACTCGATCTGAGTCCTTAATTGAAGACATAAAAAATCTTCACGTTAAGTATGAGGAACTTGAAAGTCGTCATGAAACGCTCTCAACATCTCATGAAAAGCTTTCCTATGATTATCTTCAAAGGAAGCAAGATCTTGAGAAATTGAGAGCGGCTCATGAAGATCTTCAAAAGGAAAACGAGTCACTTTGCGCCGAACAGATCAGTTCCGCTCAGGAAGGATTTGAACCACCATGTCTTAAATGCATTGAGCGTGATAATGCTACTTCTGTTGCTGAATGTTCTACTGCTGATACTATTGCAATATCTTCAACTGTTGATATGGGAACTAACCCCTCTGCTGAGGATACCACTGCTATTGCTGATGAGAATGCTAGGTTGAAGACATTGCTTGAAACAGGGATGTACAAAAGTCTTAAAGGGCATCAGACACTATGTGATGTCCTCAAAAGGCAGATCCTGAACCGAAACCCGAGGAAAGAGGGTGTTGGGTTTGTAAGGAAAATGAATGCTGATGGCTCTTACTAGAAACCTGAGCAGTACCCCAAAACCACATGGGTTGCTGCAAAGGAACCTTCAGCAGATCCATCCAATCTATCTGGCTTCACTTGTGCTAACCCCATTGTCATTGATGAATCCTTTGATGCAAACTATAAACTGTTTAAGAATCAGAATAGTGAAGTGTTTGTCAGGTATATTGGTACTAACTGCAGGAATGGACCGCCTATGAAGAAGATCTGGGTGCCAAAAAGGTGTTTTGAAAATCTTCCTGTGAATGTCATCATGACACCACAGGTGAAGAAGACAAACCCCAGACCACAGGCTTCATACGGCCCAAAGGCTTCATACAGACAGAGGACTCACCTGAGTCGCGCTAACGCAAATGTTTTGCAGGGAAACCATTCTCAGGCCTATGAATATGAGCGCGGTTCATCGAACCGCCATGTTCATAAGACCAAGAACTATTTTGTTTATTCTTATGAGTACTATTGTCCGCCTGCAAGACTTTTTACTAGGGCTCCAAAGCCAAAGTTCTCAGACGCTGCACTTAGACTTATTGCTTCTAAGCCACCCTTGAAGATGTGGGTGGCTAAGAAAGCTTAACTCTCTTTTGCAGGGAAAGGTCTCCAGCAGAAAACCAAAATCGTCTGACGCTATTGCTGGGGACCTTAAACATCTTGTAGGGCACAAGATCAAATGCCCGAATGGTCTTACTATGTACTTCGTTCCTGAATCGCTTGCTACTCTCCCTATTAGTCCTAATCTGGATCTAAGCTTTCATAACCCACTGGTTCATCAAATGTTTTTTCTTTACAATTCTCTTAGTGAAGCCTATCCCCCTAACTGCACTGTAGGGTACGATACCAGCGTCTTCAGAATGGATTATTGATAGTGGGTGTACCAATCACATGACTGGTAAAAGAAGCCTTCTTATGGACTCAACCTTACGTCCATCCGACAAGAGTCACATCACATTTGCTGACACTGGTAAAAGTAAGGTATTGGGTCTAGGTAGAGTTGCAATCTCAAAGGATCAACACATGGATAAAGTCATGCTTGTTGAATCACTTGGCTTCAACTTAATGTCTGTCTCAATGCTTTGCGATTTGAACATGATCGTAATGTTTGGAAAATATCGATGCCTTGTTCTAATGGAATCTGACAAGTCTCTAGTGTTTGAAGGGTATCGGAAAGATGATTTGTACGTGGTAGATTTCTCAGCAGGACCACAGCTTGCCGTATGTCTTCTAGCAAAAGCTTTAGAATGTTGGCTCTGGCATCGGAGGCTAGGGCATGCTGGCATGAGGAACCTCCACACCCTTGCAAAGAAGAAGCATGTCATAGGCATCGAGGGCGTTAAGTTCAAGAAAGATCACTTATGCGGTGCCTGTGAAGCAGGAAAGATGACGAGGGCCAAACATCCCTCAAAAACAATCATGACAACCACTCGACCCTTCGAACTGCTCCACATGGATCTTTTCGGTCCCACTCATTACTCAACTCTTACTACTACTGCTTGTCTCTATGTCTTTGCCATTGTTGATGATTATTCTAGATATACTTGGGTGCACATAATCCTCTACAAGACTGAAGTGTAGGATGTCTTCAGACGCTTCGCCAATCGAGCAATGAACAACTATGGCGCCAAGATAAAGCACATCATAAGTGACAATGGCACTGAATTCAAGAACACTGGCCTTGATACATATCTTGATACTTTGGGCATCACACATGAATTCTCATCTCCGTACACGCCACAGCAGAATGGCGTCGTCGAACGCAAGAACAGAACACTCATTGACATGGCCCGAACGATGCTAGATGAATACAAGACTCCAAGAAAATTCTGGCCTGAAGCCATTGATACTGCATGCCATACAATCAATCATGTTTATCTTCACAAGCTTATGAACAAGACATCTTATGAGCTCCTTACTGGCAAGAAGCCAAATGTCAGTTACTTTAGAGTATTTGGCGCCAGGTGCTGGATCAAGGATCCACATCACACTTCAAAATTTGCACCAAAAGCACATGAGGGTTTTATGCTTGGATATGGAAAGGATTCGCACTACTACAGAGTTTTCAATCTCTTTCATTATAAAGTGGTTGAAACAGTGGATGTGCGGTTCGATGAGACTAATGGTTCACAGAGAGAGCACCTGCCAAATGTGCTAGATGAAGTTCTATCCAGTGAATCAATCAAACTAATGGGAACTGGAGAAATCATACCCTCTGAAGCTCAACCTGAAGAGGAACTTATCATCTCCGCACCTGATCAACCTGAAGAAAATGCTCAGCCTGAAGACAATCCCTCTAACAACGACAATGATCAGCAAGAGCAAAATCCTCGCCCTGTACATCCTCGTGTTGCCAATGAAGTGCAGATTGAGAGAATAATTGATAGCATCAATGCACCTGGTCCGCTCACTCGTTCAATGGCAACTCAGCTAGCAAATTTCTGTGGTCACTTCGCATTCGTCTCAATAACAGAACCCAAGAAAGTTGAAGAAGTCTTCATGGAACCTGAATGGATTCAAGCTATGCAAGAAGAGCTTCAACAGTTTGAGCTGAATAATGTATGGGAACTGGTTAAGCGTCCTGATCCTCGGAAGCACAATATAATAGGCACCATATGGATATACCGCAACAAGAAAGATGAGTATGGTCAAGTTGTCAGAAACAAAGCTCGTCTCGTTGCTCAAGGATATACTCAAGTGGAAGGCATTGACTTCGATGAAACATTTGCTCCTGTGGCTCGACTTGAAGCCATACGCATACTGCTGTCCTATGCAAATCATCATAACATACTTCTATATCAAATGGATGTGAAGAGCGCTTTTCTCAATGGCAAGATTGAAGAAGTGTATGTTGCACAACCGCCTGGCTTTGAAAATCCAAAACATCCTGACATGGTATACAAGCTCAACAAGGCACTGTATGGCCTCAAACAAGCCCCTCGGGCTTGGTATGACACACTCAAATACTTCCTGAAGAGCAAAGGCTTCATACCTGGTTCCCTCGACCCCACTCTCTTCACGAAGACATATGATGGTGAACTGTTTGTGTGCCAAATATATGTGGATGACATCATCTTCGGCTGCACCAATCAGAAGTACAGTGAAGAGTTTGGATATATGATGCAAGAGCAATATCAGATGTCCATGATGGGAGAGCTGAAGTTCTTCCTCGGTCTTCAAATACGGCAGCAATGCAATGGCATCTTCATATCTCAAGAGAAGTATCTCAAAGATTGCCTGAAGAAGTTCGGTATGCAAGACTGCAAAGGCTTCATGACGTCAATGCCAGCCAAACATCATCCGGGTCCCGACGACAATGGTAAAGAGTTTGATCAAAAGGTATACTGCTCCATGATTGGTTCTTTACTTTATCTATGTGCATCTAGGCCAGATATTATGCTTCGTGTTTGCATGTGTGCTCGATTCCAAGCGGCACCAAAGGAGTCGCATCACTTAGCTGTGAAGCAAATTCTTCGATATTTGGCTCACACCCCAACTCTAGGATTATGGTATCCAAAGGGCTCAGAGTTTGATCTGGTTGGATTCTCGGATGCTGATTATGCTGGTGACAAGGTGGATCGCAAGTCTACATCAGGCACATGTCATTTTCTGGGACGATCACTTGTATGTTGGTCTTCAAAGAAGCAGAACTGTGTATCTCTCTCCACTGCTGAATCTGAATACATTGCTGCTGGATCTTGCTGCGCTCAGCTTTTTTGGATGAAGCAAACACTCAAGGACTATGGCATTCATCAGAAGCAAGTGCCAATCTACTGCGACAATGAAAGCGCCATCAAGATTGCCAACAACCCAGTTCAGCACTCGAAGACAAAGCACATTGAAGTTCGTCATCACTTTCTCAGAGATCATGTTGTGAAGGAAGACATTGATATCATACACGTCAACACTGAAGAACAATTGGGAGATATCTTCACCAAGCCCTTGGATGAGAAGAGATTTTGCAAGTTACGGTGTGAGCTAAATATCTTGGAGTCCTCAAATGTCCTGTGATCAGGCACACATCCTAACACTTATGCATATTGATGACTTAGATGTGCAACACACAAAGTAAAGTATGTCCTCAATCAATGAAGACTTACATTCTAAGTGTGAATATATCAATATGGAATTTGATTTCGGAGCGCCACGATAATTGTGCGCCATGTCTGGGTCTAATACTTGCTATACGGTGGGTAACGCCACCACCAAAGGTTCTGTTTGAAGTGTTTCACTCATGGCGTTACATTTGCTATGTCCTCACATTTGATTTGGCTTCAATTTCAACATGTCTTCATGATTATCTTCACTATGTTGAATATATATATATAGACTAGTGTTCTGTCCTCTACAGCATTCACTTATAGCTATGTCTTCGTGTTGAGTCTTTTGAACTAAGTGAATGTGATCGGACCCTAACCTCTCTATTCTTTCTATCTCAAACTCTATCTCTCCAAGTCATATGCATTCTATTGAAACTGTCGAATGTCTTCTCTGCGTCCTTGTCAGCAGAAGATACAGACACAAACATTAAGTCTGTTTTCAATGCTCATTCCTTCACCTGAAACCCGGAGAAGTGGGAACGACCACCCGACAATCCAGGCATGCGTGGGACGTGGAACAATCTCCGACATGCTGCATGATGGCCACGTGTTTCTCAGATGTGAATCGCCAGGGGCACCTGTGTAATAACACTGAGCCGCCCCTGTACCTATAAATACATGCCCCACCGCAGTCATTATCTCTTCTTCCACTCTCGCACGAACCCTAGCGCCACCGCTAGCCCTCGACGACGCCGACGACGAAGCGCTTCGCTGTCACAACCTCTCCGACGCCGTCTTCACGCCGACCGTGGACATCATCTTCTCCGCCGTCGCCGTAGGTGTCCTCCGTCGCCAAGTTAGGGCACGGAAGATCGAACTGCTCGGCCTCCTCTTTCACTCCGTCTAGCAGTTCTTCGTGTGGTAAATAAAACTTCCTTTCATGGCCCCTTTGATCCTATAGCTTTGTCACTTTCTACCACAAGCAGTTTCTATTCACACAAGTTGGATCTCTTTCATACTGCATCTCATAACATGCCTAGTATATTCACTTATGTTTCACAAAGTAGTTAGATTCCTCACTTGTACTGATCTCTGGATTCGTACAAATCTGGAACCAACTCCTTATCTATGAGTGAATGTCTTCGCACGATGAGGTCAATGTCTTCTAAACTGATTTATCTTCAAAATCTTCTGAGAATACATATGACCTCTTCCCCTTCCCTCGCACCTTAATGCTGTCACAGGTACATGTCCGTGGGAGAATCCCTTGGTTCTCATAGTCTGCATTCATTTGCAGAATACTTACAGCATCATATAAATTCTCCCGAAGCCAGTTCCTGTTTGTCCAGCAAGCGAAAACCTTTGAAACCTTTGAAAGTATTGAAGCCTTTTAGTTTAAAATTCATGGCTTCAGAGAAATCTGCAAGGAAGGGAGGCAGACAACGTCGTGGCGGAACATCAAGAGATCTGCCTGATGACCTCTCAGAACTTTACAAGACAGATCCTGAAGAGGATTATAATCAGCGCAAGACCCGAATCCAGTGGATTCGAAGATATTGGGCAGAACAATGGTTCAAATACCGGTTTGTGACCCAAGAATATGCTAAGAAAAATGCCATCAAGCGACCGTGGGGAGACATCCTATACAAGAATCTTCAACCCAGGTCCAGAGAAGAAGCCATTGAACAAGGCTTCTATCCCTACATGGTTCGTGGGCCACAGCCTGCACATGCACACCCATTGTCACTACTATGGTGCCGTGACGACAATCTGTTCAAGCGCAACTTCTAGTTTGCCAAGAACTCAGCGAAGCAGAACAAGAAGTCTTTGGGTTTAGACTTCAACCCTGGTCCCTCTGCTCCCCGTGCCGATGGAACTCGCGAAGCTGAACCCAATCTTCTTGGGCCCTTCTACAACCTTTAAGGTGTCATCACCCATATCGTGGTTCTTGGGACTGCCGTGAATGAGCCTGCAGATGACGCTGACTCAGATGAAGCGCCTGTAGCGCCGAAGCCAAAGAAACCGAAGCAGCCAAAAGCTTCCAAGCCTGTCTCTGCACCAAAAATCTCACGCACGAAGCCATTGGCCACTGCACCTCCTGAAGACAGTGTGCAGTCTGAAGATTTGTCACGCATCTCCAAGCCCCAGAAGGTCAAGATGCCTCTGCCACACACCGGCCAAGAACTGACAGCTGCTGCTATTCTGCGCAACGATGCCATTGATCTATCCAGTGATGAAGATCTTGCAGATGACGCTCTTGAGCAGCTGATCAAGAGCAAAGAAGAAGCAGAAATCTTCAACAATTTGCCTCTCTTTGACGTGGCAATCATCCACGACTTCATTGATGAGTGGTTTGAAACGCCCAACCTCAGCTTCGAAGACCTGCAACTTCCCATTGGTCTCAGTGTCGCCTTCCATGGCGCCATTGCTTCAGAGCTAGCTCTCGCTCAGCGCATCGTCGAACTGAAGCAAAAGATTGACTATGAAAAGGCTCAGTTCAAGAAACATATGGCCAAGCTTAATGTACAAGAGGTCAAGAACTTCAAGCTCATGCTGCACGAGCTTAAAGAAGCCTTTCTCAAGAAGCGTGAAGAAGCTCAAGGCTCTCGTGAGCGCATGAAGAGCCTGGCTGACAAGTGTGTGCAAGCCTACAATGAGGCTGAGAAGCGCAAGGCCCTTGGGCGTCCTGGCATCGACCTCAGGATGGCTGCAAAAAAGAAGAAGAAGCCCGCTATTGCCGAACCCGACGCACCAAGGCAGGAAGAAGATCCCATTGTCTTCCCAACTAGCATGACCGGCTCGAAGCCAAAGGTCCAGTCAACCGCTTCAGAGCTGAAGAAGACGAGGACTGCTGAGGCTAAAGCCAGAAAGAGGAAACATCCTGAAGCCTCTGCCACTGCTCCCTCCAAGAAGAAGCGGAAGACCAAGAAGGAACGGGCTGCTCCCGCAGAGCCCTTGACTGTTGAACCCATCTCCATAGTTCGCCCTGACGCTGAACCTCAAGAACGTCAACTGAGTATCCATGAGCCTGCTTTCACAGAGGCTCATGAAGCTGAAGACTTTCCAGCAGCTGATCCCATCGCTGCTGAAGACATTGGTCACCATGACCTTGTTGAAGATGATGCAGTTCTTCCTCAGCTCGAGCACCAACAGGTATCATCGCCTATGCTAACGCACAGCGAACTCATCAGCATTGGTCGTCCTCTGATGCCAATTGCTCAGGATGCATCATGGGCTGATCACCCACAAGCACAAGAGGAAGAAGACTTTGAGGCCCAGCCAACTCCAACTCCACAAGCGTCGCCAGCGTTACGCAGGCTTCGCAAAGGACCAAGGCCTCCAGTCTCTGAGTCTAAAGCTAAAACTGCTGAAGACATTCCGGCTGCTTCAGCCGATGAAGAAGAAACCCCAAAAGCTGCTACTCCCTCGTCCCACCAAGAAGCTGTTCTCGAGGAGAACGTGACTGTGACCGACCCTCCAGCTCGTCAAGTGGAGGTCAAGAATCTTGAGGCTGCCACCATCAACACCAATGAAGCCACTGACGCTGTCATGGCTGAAGCTAATGTGAAGCCTTCACCAACCCAAGCACCAGAAGTCAGCGAAGCCACTGATCCCACTGCTTCTGTTCCTGCGCCTGCTGCTGGTCCTCAGTTCGACTATCATGTTGAGCATAGGCCTCAGGTACAGAAGCCAATCCCAAAATTGCCCAGGTTTCCAGGTCCTGCATCAACACCTGGATCCTTCAATGTCAATGGCTTCAAAGCAGACAACACTTTCTTCAATAGCTCCAGGAACCCCTACTCAAGGGAAAGAATATCATCTGATCGGTTCTGGAGCTATCCACAGCGAAGCTATTACTCCTGCATTCTATACAATCAAGGTCGCATCTTCCCACGCAAGCGTCTTGACATTGAAGCAATAGCTGGTATGCCCTGTCTGGAAGAAGCTCTGGATTGCTTCAAAGAGGTTGGATTGCTGCCGTTCATCACCGACCAAGAGCATTGGAATGAAGAGTTGTTGCTCCAATTCTATGCCACACATCACATCCGCGGGTACAACAGAGATCCGAAGACATGGGTCCTGGAGTGGATGATAGGAAACGTTCATCATGAAGCCAAAGCCTTTGACATCATTGAGCTCACTGGTCTACCCACTCCTGGCGATCTCTACAAAACTACCTGTCAGATTCACAGTGAAGCTGTGGAGAGCATCTTTCAGAAGCCTGAACCCAACATGAGTCAGATGCTCAGTATGATGAAGCCATTGCCCCAAGATGCTGCATATCCCAAAGAGTTCCTTGTTGAAGACCTTGAGTATCTGCCAAGGACTATTTATCACATCATAAGGCAAACTCTCGGGCCCATCAAAGGACACTCTCCACATGCCAAGCTGGAAGGTGCAATGAAGACCTTGGTCTTCTATATTTTACATGGCAAATGCTTCAATGCACACGACTTCTTCATCCGCCAACTTGCTGCATCAGGCTCTGATCTTTTCGGCTTGAAGTTCTACGCTCCATGGATAATGCGGCTGATTAAACTCCACTCCCCTATCTCATATCAGCCATCTGCTCGGAATCATCGGATCTTTCTGCCTGATGTGGATATGTCTGTTGAAGCCATTTATCCTGAGCCTGCCAAGGAACCTCTAAGTCTTCAGAATGCGGAGCATCACAGTTTTTCTCAAAACATTGAAGGAGTTGAAGCGGTCACTCGTGTGTATCCTTTGGCTGGAACTACACGTGCACCACATACTGCCCTTACTGAAGCCATCGACAGCACAATTGCCCAACGACCCAAGAAGCGCACTCGTGTTCTTAATGACCGAGAGCTTCTGGTGGCTCTTCATCAGAAACAGGATAGGCATCATGACTGGCTGAAGCACCAAATGCAAAGCCTCTTGGTGGATGTCAACCGCATTCGCAATCTTGCCACCAAGAATGCTTTTGTTGCCCATGAAACCTCTCGACGCACATGGAAAGGGCTGACACTGATGTTCTCTGAAGATGATCTTCAAGAGGATGGCTTCTCTGAACGCTTCAAGTTTGACTCCACACCTTCTCGAAGGGCCGTGCTACGACGAACTCCATCTCTTGAAGACTCTGAATTCTCTTCCTCTGCTGCAACTGTGAATGCCAGAGTGATCGAGGATGAAGACGATGCCACTTCACCGCCACCTCCTTCAGCATGCTTCGACATTGCTCCAAGTTCTTCTGCACCGCCGAACACCACCGACGACCCTGCTGCTCACCTACTCTTCATGGGAACGAGTAGATGCTCTATGTCTTCAAACCTTTTTGGTCCTTACTGACAAAAGGGGGAGAAGCATATGAGTTTGATAGTCTTCAAGCGGGTCCATATGGGCGGGTGCTTTATATTTTGCTTCGTGTTTACAACTCTCGTTTTGATACATTTGGTTCTTTGAGTTGTAACACTTAAACTCGATGGTCGTCTGCTACTTATTTGCTACTTTGTGATGCGATGATAAATTCCGCACTTAGATCACTTTGCAGACGTCCATTTTCCATTATGCATGTCATTATCTTCACATACCTTCACATGCATAGTGGATTGTCATCATAAGTTGAAGAGGATCTCCACAAGCACAACCTGCCATGTGCATTTGCATTCCAAAAGCAAATTACTTATATGCACATCTTCAGGGGGAGCCCTTGCAACTTATGAAGACAATTCCTTAATCCTTTACAATTTCACAGACTATATTCCCCGTTGAAAACTTCAACTAGTTTGTCATCAATCACCAAAAAGGGGGAGATTGTAAGTGCATCTAGTGCCACCCCTAGTTGGTTTTGGAGTATTGACGACAAACCTAGTTGAGGGACTAATGTGTTTGTAAGAATTGCAGGATAACACAGGTAGAAGTCCCTCATTGATTCGGTTTTACTACCAGAGATGACCCCTAAAAATGTATGAAGACATTGAAGTCAATGGTGGTTTATGAAGATATTCATATTGAAGACTATGACATAAGAAGACTCCCTATGAAGCTTATGGAACTCGAAGACTTAGATCCTTCGTAGTTTTATTTCATTTATGTAGTGTCTTAGGAATCACCGTACTGTTAAGTAGGGTCCAAAAGAACCAGTCAGAATGACTGTAGTGATGCCTAAACCAAAAACCTATATCTTTGAGTGAAGACAATGAGAGCGAATCTTGTCCAGAGCCGGACAAGTCAGCTTTGCTTGTAGCCCAAGTAAAGTTGCCATGTGAGTTTGAAATCTGACCGTTGGGACACGTGTCAGTTCCTTAGTGACCCAGGGTCATTTCGGACAAATCAGGTCGGGTTGCCAAGTGGCTATAAATAGCCCACCCCTACAACCATAAACGGTGGGCTGCTCAGATTGAGAGTATGGCTTTTGTCGTTGAGAGAACCCACCTCGAAGCCTTTGAGAGAGAATTCCTTGCGAGGATAAAAGCCCTAACCACCAGAGCCAGAGTAAATTGGGCATCACTTAAGTCTTCTTATCTGAGTGATCTGAAGACTTATTACACTTGAGGACTGTGCATCCTCCAGACGGTTAGGCGTCGCGTTCTGAGCATCCAAGAGACATTGTGGATTGCCAGTGAACGAAGTCTGTGAAGGTTTGGGAGTCTACCTTGAAGACTTACCAGAGTGATTGGGTGAGTACTATGTGACCTTAGCTCAAGGAGAATACGGTGAGGACTTGGTGTCCTGAGCTGCGTGTTCAGGACTGGGTGTCCGGGACTGTGTGTCCTAAGGTTTAAATACCTAGCCGCTCCAACCAGATGTACAGTGTCACAGCAACTGGAACTGGTCCAACAAATCATTGTCTTCAACGAGTCACTGGTTTCATCCTTCTCTTCCCTTTACTTACTGTTGGTCCTTGTGAAGTCATTGTATGATTGCACTATCTTTTGTCTTCACTGAGTGACTGCGTATTCTGTTTGGCTTCATAATATCTTCCTACCTGATCCTCACTACTTGCTGCTATTAGTCATTGTGCTTTCACTTCATTGAATGCTCGACTATGGCTTGCCTAGTGTAGTCTACCTTTCGCTGCATGGTAATAGGTTTATTTCTATCATTTGTCTTCGAAACTTTCATGTTTTGAAGACTTTCATAAAAATCGTCTATTCACCCCCCTCTAGTCGATATAACACACTTTTAAATTGCCTTGTCAATGCCTCTTTGCTAATTCCCGATGGATGTGAATCACGTGTCAATGGATTTTCCCTTCTGCTGAAACGATCTGTCTCTTGACTCGCTGTGTCACACGAGGACTCGGTCCTCTTTTTGGTCTCCAAACAAATCTCAATCGATACCTAGCTGTACATGACTGGTCTTGTGCGCCTCCGTATGCACGCATACACACGCTCACCAGCTGCCCCTTGTCCAGTGACTTGCCTGCCGGCCTGAAGTCGTACGGCTTCTCCTCGGCCGCAGCCCACGCACGCGCCTTGCGCTACGCAGCCAGCGTCTCGGCCTACTGCCTGTCTGTCCGGGCGCGACACGCCGCCGCATCTCGGCTGAGTCGCCGATCTCACGACCTGCTGCAACTCACCACCGCCTAGGCATCCAACCACGCGATTGCTTCTTCATCCTCTAAATCAACATTCCACGACATCCGAATAACCTAGCTCTCATACCACTTGTTAGAATAAATCTGAGGCATACCGTCGATCATCTGGGGACCAAGAAATCACATCAGCATGACATCGAGATTTGTTAACGAGGTTCACCCATATGGCTACATCCCCGGGGCCTGACTATGGGCGCTCCTCCCCATGACACCGCTACAATACCGCATCCTGTCGCCCTGGACACCGGCACATGCCGCCGGCTTCCCCTGCGCTCCGGTGCTATTATGTTGGCATAGGTTACATCGTGTGTCTACCCCCACTATATATGAGAGGCCTAGAATATAGGTGTCCTACTAGGACACGACTCCGTATCCTACCTAAACACAATACAACTACAAGTCCAATTGTAATCTATCTCGTACACAATATTCGACACAGCTCTAACAGAGGAGATAAATGGACTGCGGGTTCGGTTTGATAAACACGAAGCTTTTCTTTTTTGCAAAAACACGAGTGCGACAAGAATTTCTGGACCGAGAGAGTATTCACTTGTATTCTTATTCGAGCTTCATTATTTACTTCCATTTTACTAGTGAACATTATAGTACGACCGTAAGAAACTAGTAAGCTATAAAAAAGCACGAGGGGACTTGAAAGAAGCAATGAAGAGAGGTGGAAGTTCCCCAGGGTCTGTGAGCTTGACTTTGTGGCCACGCAGTCAATGATCCATGCCTTGAAAGACGGCTCCGGCCTTGTTGCTCCTCTACGACTAGCCATAATGGAGAGTAACATACACTAGTAACATACACATATCCCTAGACTATATTACTATCTTCATAGTGGGTACTAACTTAAGTATAGTAACATGCAAAGATTTATTTATTAGGTTATAGACTCATATTGCATTGGAACATGTGATGTTACAGTAACTAGCTAAGTTACTACAACTAGCTCTCTCCTTATTAACTCATTGCCATATAAGCAAATTTGCTGAGTTGGATCTGATGTTACTATTAAAATTACTCCCACTGTGGCTAGTCTACTGCTGTTGTGTGTGGAAGCACAGTACATCATGGTCTTCAGAAACTATGCAGGGAAACCCAATGCTCACTACTATTACTATACATATATACCTATTAATTTGTAAGGTGGCAGCACCGAGGAGCTGGCTGTCAAACTTGCAGTAGTTGCTAACCCGAGTGGAGAGGCCCTTCATCTCCGGATACACCTCGACAAAGAATTTGTGCAGTAACTACTCAATGACCACACTCCGCCTCCACGATAGCTTCGGTCCAACTTGTCCCCACACACGTGGCCGGTCAATTAGACAACAAGTTAGAGCATCTCTAGCCAATCCTCTAAAAGATTATAGAGGTAATTTTACTCCCCTATAGATGAACTTCTAAACTGTATAGACTGTATAGAGGAGTAAATAATTTACTTCTCCGCCCCGCGGGCGCCTATTTTTACCCGGCCGTGCAACCTTTGAGAAAAAAAATCATATCCCTCCTCGGATGCACTCATCCCACTCACGTGCTGCATCTACTCCAGCGCCTTCCTTCCTGCCACAAACGACGCTTCGTACTACCAACCGCGCTCCTCGCCCATCCGGGTTTGGGCCTCTTTCGCCGTCGTCGGTGTATAAATCGGCATACCTACGGCCCTCATCGCCGGCACCAGATTCGACCAATACGTTGCTAGAATTTAGCCTATTTTGAGACAGCCCAATAACTATTTAAAAAATTCCTAAATAAATCTTACATGTCCACTTAGACCATTCGTGCAAGGCAAGGGATATTACTAAAGTTTAGTCCCACATTGCTAGTTTAGTGAGAGTTGGACCTCCTTATAAGGGAGGTTCTTTCCCCACTCGTATGAGTATGAGAATAAGAAGGATATCCACGTGCGCTCCTCTGCCGCCCGCCTCGTCACCACGCGCCGCGCCGTGGGTTGCGGGAATGAGCCGAGCCAATGTCTAAATTTTGGTCACGCACTACGGATATACGAAAGGTCACTCCGGAGCTACTATGGTGGATATTGAATACGAACACTGCATCCTTCGGCTGCTGCCTGCTCGTTTCGACTCCCTCGTTCCCTTCAGCTCCCGGCGCAGCCTCTCACCTCCTCCTCTTGCGCCTATAAAAGGGAGGTTGCTCCTCTCAAAGAGACGCAACAGAACTTCTTCTACCTCTTTGAGTCGTGTACGGGAGAAGGGTGATAAGGTTTTTGAGGAGCGCTCCGCACGACTACTGACTTCTTCGTCACGGACGCCCCGGACTCCGTCGACTACTTCCCCGACGTCGACAACCTACTCGACGACATGGCTGGTGAGGACACTGACCCCAAGTCCAGTGCCGCCGCTGCTGCTGCTGTCCCGTACGTGTTCTTGTCCTTTCTGTTTGAGGTCCTGCCACAATTCCTTGTTCTGGTGATTGCCCTAGATATGTTAGGTTCTACTTCATATATGAAACTTGTCCTACTTTCTGCTCTAGATAAGAAGCTTGGTTATGGTTCATATATGCAGATGATATTTACCTTCTCTCTGTCTGATCGCATGACTAGTTTTATCTCTATTATATTAGTCATGCTTTATCTAATATTTCTATTAATAAAATCATTCGGTAAATTGCTCATATTTCCAACATACGGCAGCCAGCGCGCCATCGTGTTTTGGATAGATTCTATGGGTACCGAATCGCGCAGCCCCCGCAACGACTCTGCGCCGCATCTCGGTATGGCAACCACTTGTAGGTGCTCGGATCTCACCCATCGACGGACCACCGGCACAACCACGTCCGGCGGTCGTCGGCCAGGCTTGGTACTAGCCCAATAGCTTGTTGGCTCCCCGCTACCATTCATCAAGTGTGACGACTTCCGATGGATAGTGTTGTGTGGAGTTTCAAGCACGCCGAAACATCTTAGATGGGTGTTTTTCAAGTACAAAAAGGATGGGGTGAGTGCTTTATGTTACAGTTGTTCCGCGGATTTGTCGCAATTTGGAGCTTATTGTTTGCTCAAAATTGTGTGTAGAATGGATGCAAGTTTTGGTATTGGAAAGAAGAGTACATCCATCTATTGATATCAAGGAAATTGATAGATGTTTGTGCACTACTTGCTATAACAGAGACTAGAGACGATGCAATATCGAATTGTGTGAAAGCGAAGAAGTAAGAAGTGTGCAAGCTCAAGAAGCCAATTGAGGAAACCATCAATGTAGAAAATGAATACATATAGAACATATTAATCCAACTAGTGGAACCAATTTTAAGGTCGGATTTCTATTTAAGTGTGTAATTTTGGTTGTAATTTTCTTTGTATCGGTTCTCGTAGCAAGGAATTTTTGAATCATGTACTCCGGTGTATCAAGATGTTGTTCAATAAAAAAAGAAGTAAAGTTTATTTTGGTGGCTGAACATTAAATGAATTTGAAAAAAAATCCAGTAAATTTAGGAGATCGGCAGGTCCGACTAACACATAATGGAGTAAAACCACTCCAGTATGATTTACTCAGCGGTTTACTTCTCTATTTTTTAGAGGATCGGCTAAAGATGCTCTAAGCGACGTTTCAGCACAGTAACTCAGTAGTTATCTTTGCTTGTGATGTTCTAGAAGCATGCATAATTTCAAGATCCAACTGATATGCATTTCAGAGGTATGTAAGTTTCATACCTCTAAAGTAGTTATGTGCTTGAACATGAATATGTGCGTGTTCACAGAACTCCACCGTTTATGATATTCTAGAGTTACGCCAAATTTTACGTTCCAACTCATATTCATTTCAGAGAGATGTAAATTCTATACCTCCTAAATAATTTTGAGTTTCAACCAAAAACTTTACTTATTTATAGAACACTCCACTGCTACAACATAGCTGTAACTTTTGAGATTTTATTTGAAAACTTGCAAACATGTTTTATAATTGCTATTCACTGTTTTTTGATGGATGTTTTCTCAGTTATACATGTGTCCATGTCTTGCCTATCTGAGTCTCCGTTGCCCTTGAAGCGGTCATCTATGTTGTCTTAGCGTAAAGGTCAATCTAATAATGTAGTATAAGAAGGCTGTCAATTTAGTTTGTTCCTGAAACTAATCACGTTTCTACTTGGTACGTAGCTAGTTTTGTGTGGCAAGATAGAACTATATATTAAAAAGAAATGAAAACAATACTAAACATATAGTTTGGCGAAAAAGTTACGAAAGGCATGCATTGGCAAGACCTGCCACTCGAATTTAGTGATTTGTTTGCACTACTTACCACTTAAATACTAAATCAATGTACTCTTCATTTCTTGCATCTGCGAAACTGAATGCACTGTAGCCATGCTTGTTCAAGTGTTATGAATCGTTTCAAGTATCGAAAGACAAGCAAAATTATTTATCGATAGGGTTTTTTTACATCTGTGCCCCTGATTCCTTAGCTCTACTCATTCATCCCCACGCTCTTAAATTTTACTCAGTTTTGCCCACTCCCTTGCCCGAAACCCTCAGAAGAGGTCACAACGGACATCGCCGTCGGGTCAGTGCTTTGACTGTTAACTATGACGAGTGGGGCCGCGTTGAGCGGTGTAGCTGTTCGACCATTGGGCTGTGGTTTCGTTGGGCCGTCCCTTGCATTAAACGCCTGCGCACGCCGCCACGACAGAAGCCTGCTATGCATGCACCCAGCAAGCCTGCCTGCATGCGTCGATGCGCGCCGCCATGATGCGCCGACCCGCCTGCATGCGCTGATGCGTGCCGCATGATGCACTTACCGAGCCGCTTTTGTGCACGTCAGCCATCACGGATGCAGCGACGGTCGCTGCCGCTGGTTCCTCTCTTCTCGCACGCTTGTCTCCTCGATTTAGAGCATCGTTTTTTATGATCAGTTGCAGCCTTTTCAATCCACTCCCATCTGCACCCGTTTTGCTACGGCAAATAAATTGAACAAATATGTTATGGCTGCATGCACTAGCTAGGTGGCTACATATTTGTGGCTTGTGTAAAAAAGAAGGGTTACTAACAAAGCGAGCTCTATAAGAAAACAATCAACAAACATGTAGTTAGGGCCAACAAGCCCATAGCACGATCACATAGTTGAAACTAGGATGAACTTCATAATAGAATAGATAGAAAGCTTAATAATAGAACTTGATAAAAGGGCCAACAAGCCCATAGCATCTCCAACATAGTTCAATTACAATTTAACATAACATAGACTCAAAAAAAATAGATAGAGGGTTTAGAACCCTAGACGCCGCCTTCACCACCTCGCTCCTCCTCCGGGCGCCCTTCACAGCTCCTCTGGGGTGTTGTCGATGGGGTATGGAAGAGTGTGCATGCGCGATGCGGTGGGGAAGTTGTTGGTGTACTCCGTGAAAATGTTGTGGGTGGTGAAAGCGATGAACTCGAAGCCACACCAAAACACCTGGCCGAGGAGGTAGAAGGCGCCAAATCTGTTGGTGAAGTGGGCAAGGAGAGCAACTGCCAGCCCGTTTTGCATGACGTCCTCGACATGGAACATCCTTGGAGATCCCCGCGGGAGGTGGTGATAGCCGGACGTGAGGAAGAACTAGGTGAAGTTCCTTGCGGTCCTCCACCTTGATATCGCCCACACACATAGTGTGCGCTCAACGTACACGCCAGGAGGGTAGAGCCTCTCCGGCACGGTGGGTGGAAAGTGGTAGGTTGGTCCGGTGTACTGCATAGCTGAGGATGTGCTAGAAGAAGGAGAAGTGGTGGAAGAGCAAGAAGGGCAGATGGCAGAGAGTATGGGAGATGGATGAGGGATGGCAGAGGCAGAAGGTGGCTTAAATAGTCATAGTGCTACGTGTTATTTGGCCGAGGCAATAACGGGGTTAAATATGAAGTAGCCCATTTTCAAACCCACCGCAGCATCGGGAGTGCACACGCATGGGAAACGGTGGTTTGAAAAAGAAGAAGAAAAAGAAGCTAATTGCATGCATGGGAATCCGTGGTCATATATATTATATGAAAAAAGGAGACAATTTTTGAATAGTTTGTGGCCATTTTGCATGATAAAATTAAATTTGGCCCTTAAAATGTGGTCATTTTGCATTTGTATAGAACAAAAAGAACTAAATTTTGCTACGCAATGTCAATTGATTTCAAACGATGCAAAAAAAATACAGAGCCAACACGTTCACAAAAAACAGAGCAAACGATGCAAAAAAACGACGCAATTCGACGGCCCAGCCAGAGCTTGGTTTCCTTTTGGGCCCAATAACAATGTTTTTTTTTCATGGAGTCGGTGGTGGGCGAGCAGCCGAGCACAACCAAGAGGATCGCCTCTCGCGCATCACCCCACGATCCAACGATGCGGAGCCGTCCTTGTGATCCAACGGTGCGGAGCCTGCACGCAGCCAGCCCACCTAATTCCTTCTAGAAGACCAAATCTAAGGGATGTCGCTTGGCGTGAGGGTATGATCAGACGGCTGACATTGGGAGCTAGGGTTAGGTCAAACCCCGCGGGGTTTTGAGCTGGTCAACGGGGTTTCGAAGGCTTTGACTGAGCATAACTAATTTAAAAAAATCTAACAAAAAATATGAAACCTTCGTCGTTCGTCGTTTTATAAGACAAACTAACGAGGAAAAATACTAAACTTGGTCTATGGCAATTTCATGAAAAAACCCTAGCTGGCACGATCGAGGTCAAATGAGCACCATTAATTTAAAAAAAATCAAAAAATATAAAACCTGCGCACAATGTTGTCTTATGTGACATGTTACCAACAAAAAATCATATACTTGGCTATGGTCATTTTCCTGAGAAAACCTTCACACATATGAGCTATCATGTACATGATTTCATAGAGTTCAAGGAGAGGAGGTAGGGTTACCTTCTGTTTTTGTAAAAATTTAAAAAATCAAAAGAATCACCAAAGCTTTATTTCAAAGTGAATAAGAAGGATCTGAAGTTAGTTTTCCATTTTCATATTTCAAACGTGTTTTAATAGTTTTTATATTGAAGCATATGTTTTCAAAAGAAAATGTAAAAATATGAAGATTAATTCAAAAAATAGCGAGACTTCAAATCTACACTATGAAAAGTGAATATGTGTTAATAAAAAACATTTGGCTCATTTAGAGTATGTCGAAAAAACTTGATTACAAATGGGCTATTTACCCTAGTCTGGGAGCTCATTTTGAGCACATTTCTCAAATGCAAATTTATTTGACCTCCTCTAAATCACTTCAAATTTTGTACACATGATTTCCTACACAAACATAGATAGTTTGCCAAGGTTTTACTTGTTTTTGCATTTTCTTAAATTTATACTGTCGAGGTTTGCCAAGGTTTACATGATCTCATTTGGAGCATGCATTTGATTTCCTACACAACATGTGTGATCATTGCAGCACCTAAAATCATAGTTCACAACATCTAAACATAACTAACCATAGATTCAGGACAGACAAATATACCACATGCAAATTTAAAGACAGACAAATATAGATAGCAACCAGATTACTAGCATCAACATAGCCAACCATAACCAAATTCATGAAAACTAAATTGAGTTCAACAAACCATAACCAACGAGAATCAGTTCAACAAAGCAAAAGTAACCCAACAGATAAGCTTAAAGATTCGGTTCACAGCACCACATCATTGATGACATCATGCCGGAGTCAGGGCCTTCGCGAGGGCGGCATGCTGCCCCCTGATCATGTAGTCCTCCCCGCGAATCGCTACATCCTTCGCATGAGACAGAAGGTGATCGAAGCAGCCATCCCTTGGCTTGGGCTTGGTGGTGAAGTAGGGACTAGACTTGCTTGCTCCCCCGCGTGTGCCCATCCGTGCTCCCGCATACGTGGCATGATTTGATTGAAAAAAAATAAGACCTGGCCCCACCCCCCTTAAAATCAGGGGGGAGATGATTAGATTAGAAAGAAAAAAGATAAAAAGACAGCCATAGGATGGAGTGGGTGCACGGATGGGAGCATGGGGAGGGAGCAGGCAAGCCGGATCCGAGAAGTAGGGGCTGTGACACTTCTTGGTCTTGCGTTTGGAGAAGGAAGCAACTCCCTTGGCCTTGATCTTCACCACCTCCTTGGCTGTGAAGGATGCCACGTCGCCCTTGGACACTTCATCTTCAGAATCATACTGCACACATGAATTAGTTACATTAATACATTATAGATTCATGGATACACTATGTTAAAGGAACTAAATGAACAATCTAAATTTCAGGTAGGCTTACCTCATATTCTTCATCATCACTTTCCTCTGGATCATACGGGTCGTACTGGGCCAGCTTCCTCTTTCTACCCCCCCAACCATCATCCTCCTGAACATACAATTACATCCATCACTAGTAAATACGGAAGCCAATTGAAAATTTAGATATGCACACATGACACATTGATCATAGGGCTAATATACTCCCAATATACTATGATCATTGTTTTGCATTTTCCATTGTCATGCACACAAATTGAACAACAGAGCTAATATAACTACATATTGTGGACAAATTTATATAGAAATGAATCAAGGGTTACTTTTGATTATGACATTCAAATTTATATTGTGATTCATACGGTAGGATTATGATTCTAAACATAACTAACTTCTTAATCAATGGAATCCATTTGGGCATATGACATTCAAAACCCCAATTTGAGTAGCATTCAAAAACAAATCTAATAGGGACCCAATCTAAGGCAACGAATCTGAGTAACATTAAAAAACCCAATGTGTGAGCACTAAAAACAAATCTAATAAGCATGCATCTATTCACAACATCTAGCATTTTTGCAATGAATTTATCCAAATCTAAAAACCCCAATCATTGCAGCACCTAACATCATAGTTCACAACATCTATCATTTTTGCAACTAATTTATCCAACAAACCCTAGTCCAGAAACCCCCATCCCCCAACCCATACAAAAAACCTAGGCCCATCCGTCAAAGCAATTACTCTAACCATCTGAACTACCGTATGAATCACAATCTAACCAATGCAACTAGGGAGAAACTAACTCTACAAGCTAAGCAACTGCAAATACCTGCTGCTCCACGGCAGGTGGCGCATCGGGGCACTAGTAGAAAAAGGGCCATTTGTCCCGGTTCATAAGGCCCATCTGTCCCGGTTGGGGAACCGAGACTGAAGGGTCGTTACTAATGCCCTAGGCCTTTAGTCCCGGTTCTTATACTAACCGGGACAGATGGGCCTCCACGTGGCCGCTCCGACGAGCCCAGGCACGAGGACCTTTGGTCCCAGTTGGTAGCACCAACCGGGACCAATAAGCTTCCACGCGTTAGCATTTCACGGGCTATTTTTTGAAAGGAGGTGGTTTAGGGGTTTTGGGGGTTAATTTAGGTTGGTATAGGTAGCTAACAGGGAGATATGTCCTCTCTTATCTCCGTGCTACTGCTACTGCTATGCCTAAACATGACTTAGATTGAAGTGAGGCAACATGTGGTGCATGTCGAAAGTAATTCTAATCCTAACTTGATCAAGTTTGGATTGTACTACTTTCTACATGCACCACATGTATGTTGCCTTCACTTCAATCCAATCCATATTCATTTCACCCGCTGATATATAATAACTCTTCATGCTCGCATCATGCATCATCATATATATAATAACAAGTCTACTAATCATCATCATACAACTTCTATTCGTTATTAATAACAAGTCATACGATCAGCATCCTCGTAGTCATTGAACCAACCCTACTTAATTGTTCTTAGCACATGATCATCAATATTAGGTAGGACCTAAATACCCTCTTTAAGGTAAAATAGCATAAAACAATATAGACCCTGACTCTCCATTATGGAGAATGGAGATCATCATGTCTGCAATTCTTGCGCTTCGCTTCCTTTTGCTTCGAAGAACCTCCTTATGACTGTCCATATATTTTTTCCATCCTTTGATTCGCATGTCTCCATTCCTTTTAGAAATCTGGCATGGACAGTTGAGATTCGTAGGATGACCTGGCTGTATGTTCAAAACATTAATGCTACCTTTCTGATACATCAAATGAGGCACACAATTCTCTAGGATTATCTGTTGAAAAACATAGTAACAACTTCATAGTTAGCAATGTTGTACTAGTTTTAGAAGTATACAAAAGATGCACGGATGTCGTAATAGTAAAAAATCTTACCAGGGTATCTCCATGATAGTTATCGTAGTTCAACACATGCACTAGTGGCACGTATTGACCATAATGTTGAGGAGTGTGATTGTAGATATTGTAATTCTCAATGTCAGTACAAAATCCGACCAGATGATTTTTCTCCTTGTAAGTTAATTCGGAGCCATCGGTGTAGTGTGTTTTGTCTACCATCTCCTGCACATTCTTTGAAGAATGAAAATAAGCTGTCAATGGAAATAAGCTGTCAACTATTTTGAAATAAACTATGTTTGAGAAACTCAGATAGCAGTAGAATTGGAGGCGTATCAACAAGGACCCAAATGTCCATATTGTCTTGCTTGATTTCAGGATCACCAAGATCCATGGTGACAAGCATACCCTCATCAAAACCATACATCTTGCAAAGTGCTTTCCATTTTTTGCAACCAAAATGGGTTATGCCCTCAGAATTGTACAGCTTTACTTCAAAATCCACATCATGATGAGTCCTTAGGTGAATTTTCTTTGTTTCGAAACTTTCATGGTCTTCAAAACCCATCCTCTCCAAGACATAGTGCCTTGCATGGCATGGGATAAGCTACTATAATTGCAAAAGATGAAAATTACACGTTGAAATAGTTGTACTCATGCTTAATTATGAAAAAACACTTGTCGTTGTTGCGTACCGTTTCAACATTGAAGGTCTCCTCGAGCTTAATGCTGAAGCGCCGATCATCGTCCAGGTGAAGCCTGTCGCACAGACCTCGATCGTCGTGGCACCAGCTGCACTCCCCCAGGAGAGTTTCATCGTCTAATGACGACATCTCCTACGTTCATAATTCAAAGATTAAACTTGTACAATTAAATATATGTACTACAAAAACTAAATTAGATCATTATTATTCATCACGGGTTGACTATCGGTTTGTCGAGTCTTTTCTTGAAGACTCTCAGCTCACGTGGTGTATATATCCGACTCTCGGCGATGGTCGCTCCTCACTTCGTCCCCGAGTGCATTACACCAAAATGTCTAGCACACGGGAGCGAAGGAGAAGCGACCCCCACAACAACAGTCGGGATTCTTCGTCCTCGCATATATATATGGTGGAACTCTCCCTCACTGATTCCTCTCTGGCATTTGCGACCGTCGGTGATGGTCATTACTCCTTCTTCCCCTAGTGCATAACAAAGGTCCAGCACCCGGAGAAGAAGGAGTAACGACCCCCATGACAACAGTCGGGCTTCTTCGTCCTCTCATATATGGTGGAGACTCGACAGACTTAAAGTCAACCCAAAATATCGTTTAATTATCTTTCTAAAAAAGGATTTGGCTAGTCTCACCTCGAGGTCGGAGGGGGTCGGTGACGGGGACGACGGCGGGGATGATGGAGGGGGGCTCCTAGATTTCTGCGAAAACAAAAACCCTATAAGCCATCAACTAACCATATGCATACTCCTTGCATAGTGCTCTCCAATTTTAGCATTCAAAGTAGGAGTAGTTTTCCAATTTGAGGACTCAATAAGCAAAATCAAATCGCAAAATAAAGTAGTATTCAAATTAGGATGCATTCAATTATAAGCAAAACTACATCATCTCTTGCGTCCGTACATCGTTGAATATTATCACTAATACACCTCGAATACTATCATACATATAACATCGCTAGTACAGCTAGAACCGTAGCCCCCGACAGGTATCAGCACGGGCGGTGGACACCCAAAGAGAAGGGACCATCACAGGATCGCTCCAGTGAGATCCCTGAAGAACCTGCCAGGTATTGTCGAACCTGTCCTCCAACGCAACCATGTAGCGACGGACGTGCTCGTCCTCCTCGCTGACACGGTGACGTACCACCTCCGCGGTGTCCGGAAGCCTCGGCACCATCATTGGCCCACGCGACCGCCAGCAAACAAGGATCGGGTCAACGACAGGCTGGCTCCTCACTAACCTACGCCCCCAGGAAGGTAGCACATCCCAAAACCATCCCGGCGGAGCCCAGTCCCGGACATGGCCCCTCTGATCAAGCCGGGCTCCTCCGCCGAGTCAACGACGAGGATGCGGGATAGGCATCATCGACGTCGACACGGGAATAATTGCTTTAACTAAAAAAATAAACTAGTTCTATTAATTTTTTTGCTAAAAATAAACTACTTCCGTAGTAAAATAAACTAATTTTATTAAATCAAGTAGTTCAACTACTAAGCACTTACTATAAATAGAATAAAGTAGTACTTACTAAAAATAAACTACTTCTATATATAGTAAAATAAAGTAGTTTCATTAAATAACTAGTTCAACTACTAATTAATTAAGCACTTACTATAAATAAAGTAGTTTTATTAAATCAAACTAGTTCAACTACTAATTAAGCATTTACTATAAATAAACTAGTTTAACTAGTTCAACTACTAATTAACCACCTCTGCGGTGTCCGGAAGAAGACAAAACAGAGGAGAAGAAGAAAGGATTAATAGACGAGAAGATCAAAGAAAAAAGAACAAAAAAAGAGGAGAAGAAGAAAGGAATAGAGGAGAAGAAGAAAAAATAGAATATAGGAGTATATTCTATTTTTTCTTCTTCTCCTATATTCTATTTTTTTTTTCTTCTCCTCTATTTATTCCTTCTTCTCCTCTTTTTTCCTCTTCTTCCTCTCCTCTTCTTGTCCTTCTTCTTCTCCTTCTTCCTCTCCTGCTTCTTTTTCTTCTTCTTCTTCTTCTTCTTCTTCTTCTTCTTCTTCCTTCTTTCCTTCTTCATCTTTTCTTCCTTTTCCTTATTTTACTTTTTCCTCTACACTAACCTAAAATGCACTAAACTAAAATCAATATCTACTAACATTAATCTAAATAAAAAATTAATACATATATATATATATATATGAAAAAAGGGGGGCTCACATCGGGGGCGGTCGGC
>NW_024112014.1:0-100788 GCF_003073215.2 Triticum urartu | reverse complement strand
TATATATATATATATATTATATGTAGTTTATGAGCATCAACATTAAAATAAGACTTCTTACGAGTGTTTTGTGCACACAATTGGTCTTGTTCAGTGTGTGCACCATAGGTCTAATTAATCCCATCCAAAATCCAGCGTTCATACGTTATGCTATCTTTGTCAGATTATCAACAAAGTATATGACATGCTTCAAGTCCTTCTAGTGAAATTTGGTATGCTTAGTAACATAGAGATCGTTCACTGTGAATCCAACATATCCTGCTTAAAAGGTGGAAAGGTATTATTTATTCAGAACATGGCAGAAGAATATATAGTGCGCATAAATTGGTAAATAGATTTTGTTACTGCCTAGGAACGGAGTCAGAATATGATATCACAATTGGTTGCTTAAATAGTGATCAATTGGTTGCTTAAATAGTAATATGACAGCATGGAGAAAGTTGAAAGGACACTATCCTCGATCAGACTTTGATCGGCTAATGACATTGGGGAAGTAAACATCCATGTTAATTAGACCAGGCTGTGGTGCACGCACTAGAATTTTATTACCAACTTTCAGTTCATAACACTTAGACATTTTTCTCCAAAGGTCCGCATTAAAATAGGAGTGACCATATTTATCAAGTTTTACGCTAACCGTCATTGTAAATCCATGCTGCATTGTCAATATGACATCCTGGGAGTCATCAACAAAGTAAAGCCCAAGATTTCCTTCTACTCCTGTTCTTGCAAAGCAAGGGATGTACTGCTTGAAATGAAAATTAAGATCGTAAATTAGATATATTGAAATAACAGAGCAAGATGCAAATATGGGAGTAACTGATAGAACAGATCCATATATATAGATGAAAGCAAAGTACAAAAATATAGAATTAAAAATAGCTAATGTAAAAAATATTTGATGCGAATATATAGATAATGTAGCAACAGACGGTATATGTTCACAAATTTAGGCCATGCCGACCGTGTTAGGTTGAGATTGAACATACCGCGCGCTCCCTGAAGTCATCCGGAATGGTGAGATAGAACTTTGTTTTCGACTGGCCACGACCACAGTTGTCCGATTTGTGCTCGCACTGTGGACACATGAATGAACAACTATGAATCAGCTATAACAAAAATGATTCCACGGCAATTTCCGCCGGTTGATTAATAGTGACAGATGGACTGCGATAAGAGATGAGTGAATATTTCGCTAATTAAGTTGATAACCTTCTCCATGAGAAAAATCCCTGGCCCAATCCCATAGAAAACCCCAGTCGACCAGAGTCTAGAATATTGGTGCAGATAGGCGGCGGAAAGCGGTAGGGGCGAAATCTGGTGCCTTTTGGAGCGCGACCTATGCCCGCCTCCAACAGCCGTCGAGCTTAGGGTGCAGAGTTGCGGAGGAGTCCGCGGCGAGTGAGTGGGGACGAAGTGGGCAAGGGTTTTATTTTTTCCTTTAGCATGTGTGAGTGAACACACACAGTTCACAGAGGCGACGGATATGAATCGTGTGTGATTGTAAATCACCGAGATTGAATGGGAATCCAAATTTCCTTTGTCCTTCATCCATGAGTTTTTTTCTACGATGAACTTAAACCCTGCTAATCACCGTGTTCAAATTTGACACTTTTTCGGATTCATTTACAATATTTTGGGGATTATGTGCATTTTGTAGGCATTAATGCACATAATTCAAATTCAAACAATCGGTGCATGAGTTTTTTGGAAAAATCATACTCGTGGTATTTAGTAATTTCTCAAGCCTTTTACAAGGAATGGGCAGAGATTTCAATGGAATGTGTGGCAATAGTCAACCACAAACGCATCATTTACTGGGTTATCAACTATAGAACAATGAAATATGTGCTTGAAAAATATGATGGCTGGCATGGTGCCATGGTATGGCCTCACCGTTCCATGGTTAAAAGCTGAGAAGGTTTGATTTATGTCATCATGGATGCCCCTCATAAATAGAACCATCACCGAGGAAGTTCAATGCTTTCGAGGGGGGAATCACCAAGATTGAAGGGGAATCCAAATTTCCATCCTAGTTTTTCAGTCAGTTTTTTCCAACGATCAACATACCACCTCAAATGAAACATGTTCAAATTTGACATTTTCCCAAACTTGTTTACCATATTTAGGGGATTATGTGCATTTTTAGGCAATAATTATGCACATAATTCAAATTCGAATAATCGGTGCATGAAAAGGTCCACAAGAACGGTTTGGAAAACCATGCTCGTGCTATTTAGTACATTCTCATGCCTTTTACAAGGAATGGGCAGATATTTCAAGGAAATGTGTGGCAATAGTCAACCATAAACGCGTCGTTTACTGGGTTAACAACTATACGGAAATGAAATACATGCTTGGAAAACATGACACCTGGTGTGGTGCCATGGTATGACCTCACTGTGCCCTATTTAAAATGTTGTCATGCACGCCTTTCATAAAATGAACCATCACCGAGGAAGTTTCATGGTTTCGAGGGGGAAATCACCAAGATTGAAGGGGGATCCAAATTTCCTTTGTCCTTTGTCCATGAGTTTTTTTCTATGATGAACATACAACCTGCAAATCACCGTGTTCAAATTTGGCACTTTTCCGGGTTCATCTGCCATATTTAGGGGATTATGTGCATTTCCTAGGCATTAATGCACATAATTCAAGTTCAAACAATCGGTGCATGAAAGGGTCCACAAGAATGGCCTAGAAAACCATTCTCGTGCCATTTAGTAAATTCTCATGCCTTTAGAAAGGAATGGATAGATATTTCGATGAAATGTGTGGTAATAGTCAACCACAAATGTTTGTTTGTTGGGTTTTCAACTATAGAAAAAATGAAATAAATGCTTAAAAACATGACGCCTGGCATGGTGCCATGGTATGACCTCACCATGCCCTAGTAAAAATTTGAGAAGGTTTGGCTTATGTCGTCATGCACGCCCTTCATAAATCGAACCATCACCGAGGAAGTTCCATGCTTTCGAGATGGAAATCCCCAAGATTGAAGGGGAATCCAAATTTCCATCCTAGTTTGTCATTCAGTTTTTCTCCAACGATCAACATACTACCTCAAATGCAACGTGTTCAAATTTGACATTTTCCAGGGATCATTCACCATATTTAGGGGATTATGTGCATTTTCTAGGCATTAATGGACATAATTAAAATTCGAACAATCTGTGTATGAAAAGGTGTACAAGAACGGTCTGGAAAACCATGCTCTTGTTATTTAGTACATTCACATGCCTTTTACAAGGAATGGGCAGATATTTCAAGGAAATTTGTGGCAATAGTCAACCATAAACACGTCGTTTACTGGGCTAACAACTATACAAAAAATGAAACACGTGGTTGGAAAACATGACGCCTGGCGTGGTGCCATGGTATGGCCTCACCATGCCCTGGTAAAAATTGGAGAATGTTTTCCTTATGTCCTGATGAGCGCCTTTCATAAATCGAACAATCACCGAGGAAGTTTCATGGTTTCAAGGGGGAAATCACCAAGATTGAAGGGGGTCCAAATTTCCTTTGTCCTTTGTCCATGAGTTTTTTTTTCTATGATGAACATACAACCTGCAAATCACCGTGTTCAAATTTGGCACTTATCCAGGTTCATCTACCATATTTAGGGGATTATGTGCATTTCCTAGGCATTAATGCGCATAAGTCAAGTTCAAACAATCGATGCATGAAAGGGTCCACAAGAACGGCCTAGAAAACCATGCCCGTGCCATTTAGTAAATTCTCATGCCTTTTACAAGGAATGGACAGATATTTCGATGAAATGTGTGGCAATAGTCAACCACAAATGTTTGTTTGTGGGGTTTTCAACTATAGAAAAAATGAAATAAATTCTTAAAAACATGACGCCTGGCATGGTGCCATGGTATGACCTCACCATGCCCTGGTAAAAATTTGAGAAGGTTTGGCTTATGTCGTCATGCACGCCCTTCATAAATCGAACCATCACCGAGGAAGTTCCATGCTTTTGAGAGGGAAATCCCCAAGATTCAAGGGGAATCCAAATTTTCTTTGTTCTTTGCCCTGGAGTTTTTTTCTATGACAAACATACACCCTGCAAATCACCGTGTTCAAATTTGGCATTTTTTCGGGCTCATTTACCATACTTAGGGGATTCGGTGCATTTTCTAGGCATTTAGCGCATATAAATCCAATCTAGCTATAGGTGCACGGGTGTGATGTGAGGGACGTGGATTGTCGTTCGATCATGGCACATCCTACAGTGCACACGCGCGATCCGCGTGGCTGGGGTTCCGGCCAATCATAACGCAACACACAATAGGCTCAGCGCACACCGTTTTCGGAAGCGACAGAGATGAACCGTGTGCAATAATGAATGAGCAAAATTGTAAGGGAAGCCAAATTTCTGTTGTCGTTAGTCATTGAGCTCTTGAATACCACCGCACTGTACGGCTGCCCGGCCCCTCCATCCCAGAGCTCTCTCCAGGCATCGTCCATGGCACCGCGGTGCATAGTAACTGGTAAGGAAGCGATGGCATCCCGCCGCACCGCATTCCTCGCAGCCCGCGACTGCACACATGGTAAGGAAGCGATGGCATCTCGCCGCGCCGAGTTCATCGCCGCCAGCGGCGAGACAGTTACACGGGCGAACTTTGAGGCTGCCATGGTGCTACCTCTTGAGCACTGCGTTGGTTTTCCCCGAAGAGGAAGGGATGATGCAGCAAAGTAGTGTAAGTATTTCCCTCAGTTTTTGAGAACCAAGGTATCAATCCAGTAGGAGGCTACGCGCCAGTCCCTCGTACCTACACAAAACAAATAAATCCTCGCAACCAACGCGATAAGGGGTTGTCAATCCCTACACGGCCACTTACGAGAGTGAGATCTGATAGATATGATAAGATAATATTTTTGGTATTTTTGTGATAAAGATGCAAAGTAAAATTAAAGCAAAGTAAAAGCAAAGGAAATAACTAAGTATTGGGAGATTAATTTGATGAAGATAGACCCGGGGGCCATAGGTTTCACTAGTGGCTTCTCTCGAGAGCATAAGTATTCTACGATGGGTGAACAAATTACTGTTGAGCAATTGACAGAATTGAGCATAGTTATGAGAATATCTAGGTATGATCATGTATATAGGCATCACGTCCGTGACAAGTAGATTGACTCCTGCCTGCATCTACTACTATTACTCCACTCATCGACCGCTATCCAGCATGCATCTAGAGTATTAAGTTAATGAAAATAGAGTAACGCCTTAAGCAAGATGACATGATGTAGAGGGATAAACTCATGCAATATGATGAAAACCCCATCTTGTTATCCTTGATGGCAACAATACCATACGTGCCTTGCTGCCCCTACTGTCACTGCGAAAGGACACCGCAAGATTGAACCCAAAGCTAAGCACTTCTCCCATTGCAAGAAAGATCAATCTAGTAGGCCAAACCAAACTGATAATTCGAAGAGACTTGCAAAGATAACCAATCATACATAAAAGAATTCAGAGAAGATTCAAATATTGTTCATAGATAGACTTGATCATAAACCCACAATTCATCAGTCTCAACAAACACACCGCAAAAAAGAATATTACATCGAATAGTTCACCACAAGAGAGGGGGAGAACATTGTATTGAGATCCAAACAGAGAGAATAAGCCATCTAGCTACTAACTATGGACCCGTAGGTCTGAGGTGAACTACTCACACTTCATCGGAGGGGCTATGGTGTTGATGTAGAAGCTCTCCGTGATTGATGCCCCCTCTGGCGGAGCTCCGGAATAGGCCCCAAGATGGGATCTCATGGATACAGAAAGTTACGGCGATGGAAATAGGGTTTTGGCTCCGTATCTGATTGTTTGGGGGTACGTAGGTATATATAGGAGGAAGGAGTACGTCGGTGGAGCAACAGGGGGCCCACGAGGGTGGAGGGCACGCCTGGGGGGGGGGGGGGGGGGGGGTAGGCGCTCCCCCCTACCTCGTGGCCTCCTCTTTTGTGTCTTGACGTAGGGTCCAAGTCTCCTGGGTCTTGTTCATTGAGAAAATCACAGTCGCAAAGGTTTCATTACGTTTGGACTACGTTTGATATTCCTTTTCTTCAAAACCCTAAAACAAGCAAAAAACAGCAATTCTGGGTTGGGCCTCCGGTTAATAGGTTAGTCCCAAAAATAATATAAAATTGGATAATAAATCCCAATAATGTCCAAAACAGTAGATAATATAGCATGGAGCAATCAAAAATTATAGATACGTTGGAGACGTATCAAGCATCCCCAAGCTTAATTCCTACTCGTCCTCGAGTAGGTAAATGATAAAAACAGAATTTTTGATGTGGAGTGCTACTTAGCATCATTTTAATGCAATTCTTCTTAATTGTGGTATGAATATTCAAATCCGAAAGATTCAAGACAAAAGTTCATATTGACATAAAAATAATAATACTTCAAGCATACTAACAAAGCAATTATGTCTTCTCAAAATAACATGGCCAAAGAAAGTTCATCCCTAAAAAATCATATAGTTTAGTGATGCTCCATTTTTGTCACACAAGAATGCTCTCATCATGCACAACCCCGATGACAAGCCAAGCAATTGTTTCATACTTCAGTAATCTCAAACCTATAAACTTTCACACAATATATGAGCGCGAGCCATGGACATAGCACTATGGGTGGAATAGAATATAATGAGGGGGGTTATGTGGAGAAGACAAAAAGGAGAAAGTATCACATCAACGAGGCTAATCAATGGGCTATAGAGATGCCCACCGATTGATGTTAATGCAAGGAGTAGGGATTTCCATGCAACGGATGCACTAGAGCTATAAATGTATGAAAGCTCAACAAAAGAAACTAAGTGGGTGTGCATCCAACTTGCTTGCTCACGAAGACCTAGGGCACTTGAGGAGGCCCATTGTTGGAATATACAAGCCAAGTTCTATAATGAAAATTCCCACTAGTATATGAAAGTGACAAAACAAGAGACTCTCTATCATGAAGATTACGGTGCTACTTTGAAGCACAAGTGTGGCAAAGGATAGTAACATTGTCCCCTCTCTCTTTTTCTCTCATTTTTTGGGCCTTCTCCTTTTTTATGGCCTTCCTCTTCCCCTTTTTTTGATCATAATTCCTCACTTGGGACAATGCTCTAGAAAATGCTGATCATCACACTTCTAATTATTTACAACTCAATGATTACAACTCGATACTAGAACAAAAGATGACTCTATATGAATGCCTCCGGCGGTGTACCAGGATATGCAATGGACCAAGAGTGACATGTATAAAAGAATTATGAACGGTGGCTTTGCCACAAATACTATGTCAACTACATGATCATGCTAAGCAATATGACAATAATGAATGTGTCATGATAAACGGAATGGTGGAAAGTTGCATGGCAATATATCTCGGAATGGCTATGGAAATGCCATAATAGGTAGGTATGGTGGCTGTTTTGAGGAAGATATAAGGAGGTTTATATGTGAAAGAGCGTATCATATCACGGGGTTTGGATGCACCGGCGAAGTTTGCGCCAACTCTCAATGTGAGAAAGGGCAATGCACGGTACCGAAGAGGCTAGCAAGGATGGAAGGGTGAGAGTGCGTATAATCCATGGACTCAACATTAGTCATAAAGAACTCACATACTTATTGCAAAAATCTACAAGTCATCAAAAACCTCGGCACTACGCGCATGCTCCTAGGAGGATAGATTGGTAGGAAAAGACCATCGCTCGTCCCCGACCGCCAAGGAGGACAATCAAATAACACCTCATGTTTCAAATTTGTTACGTAACGTTTACCATACATGCATGCTACGGGACTTGCAAACTTCAACACAAGCATTTCTCAATTTCACAACTACTCAACTAGCAAGACTTTGATATTATTACCTCCATATCTCAAAACAATCATGAAGCATCAAACTTCTCTTAGTATTCAAAACACTCATAAGAAAATTTTACCAATCTTGAATACCTAGCATATTAGGATTTTAAGACAATTATCATGCTATTTAAGACTCTCAAAATAATCTAAGTGAATCATGAGAGATCAATAGTTTCTATAAAACAAATCCACCACCGTGCTCTAAAAGATATAAGTGAAGTACTAGAGCAAAACTATATAACTCAAAAGATATAAGCGAAGCACATAGAGTATTCTAACAAATTCCAAATCATGTATGGCTCTCTCAAAAGGTGTGTACAGAAAGGATGATTGTGGTAAACTAAAAAGTAAAGACTCAAATCATACAATACGCTCCAAGCAAAACACATATCATGTGGTGAATACAAATATAGCTCCAAATAAAGTTACCGATAGAAGTAGACAAAAGAGGGGATGCCTTCCGGGGAATCCCCAAGCTTTGGATTTTAGGTGTCCTTAGATTTTCTTGGGGGTGCCATGGGCATCCCCAAGCTCAGGCTCTTTCCACTTCTTGTTCCATAATCCATCAAATATTTACCCAAAACTTGAAAACTTCACAACACAAAACTCAAAGTAGAAAATCTCGTGAGCTACGTTAGCGAAAGAAAACAAAAGACCACTTCAAGGTACTGTAATTAACTCATTATTTATTTATATTGGTGTTAAAACTACTGTATTCCAACTTCTCTATGGTTTATAAACTATTTTACTAGCCATAGATTCATCAAAATAAGCAAACAACACACCAAAAACAGAATCTGTCAAAAACAGAACAGTCTGTAGTAATCTGTAGCTAGCGCAAGATATGGACCCCAAAAATTCTAAAATAAATTGCTGGACGTTAGGAATTGATCTATTAATCATTTCCAAAAAGAATTAACTAAATAGCACTTTACAAATAAAAATGGCAGCAGTTCTCTTGAGTGCTAAAGTTTCTGTTTTTTACAGCAAGTGTAACAAGACTTTCCCCAAGTCTTCCCAATGGTTCTACTTGGAACAAACACTAATTAAACACAAAAAGCAAAACCAAAACAGAGGCTAGATAAATTATTTATTACTAAACAGTTGCAAAAAGCAAGGAATAAAAATAAAATTTGGTTGCCTCCCAACAAGCACTATCGTTTAACGCCCCTAGCTAGGCATAACAAGCAAGGATAGATCTACGTATTGCCATCTTTGGTAGGCAATCCATAAGTGGCTCTCATAATAGATTCATAAGGTAATTTAATTTTCTTCCTAGGAAAGTGTTCCATGTCTTTCCTTAATGGAAATTGGAATCTAATATTTCCTTCCTTCATATCAATAATTGCACTAATCATTCTAAGGAAAGGTCTACCAAGAATAATAGGACATGAAGGATTGCAATCTATGTCAAGAACAATAAAATCTACGAGCACATAATTCCTATTTGCAACAATAAGAACATCATTAATTCTTCCCATAGGTTTCTTAATAGTGGAATCTGCAAGGTGCAAGTTTAGAGAGCAATCATCAAAATCACGGAAACCTAACAAATCACACAAAGTCTTGGGAATCATGGAAACACTAACACCCAAATCACGTAAAGCATAGCATTCATGATCTTTAATTTTAATTTTACTAGTTGGTTCCCACTCATTATAGAGTTTTCTAGGTATAGAAACTTCCAATTCAAGTTTTTCCTCATAAGATTGCATCAAGGCATCAACGATATGTTTAGTAAACGCTTTATTTTGACTATAAGCGTGAGGAGAATTTAGCACGGATTGTAACAAGGAAATACAATCAATCAAAGAGCAATTATCATATTTAAATTCCTTGAAATCCATAATAGTGGGTTTAGCAGCATCTAGGGTTTTAATTTCTTCAATCGCACTTTTATCAAATTTAGCATTAAGATCAAAAAATTCCGAACTCTTGGAACGCCTTCTAGGTAAAGGTGGATCATATTCAGTCCCATCATTATCAATATTCATATTGCAAAATAAAGATTTAATAGGGGACACATCAATAACTTTTAGATCTTCATCTTTATTTTCATAGGAACTAGAAGAACACGCTCTTATAAAGGCATCTTTCTTAGCATGCATCCTAGTGGTTCTTTCTTTGCACTCATCAATGGAAATTCTCATGGCTTTGAGAGACTCATTGATATCATGCTTAGGTGGAATAGATCTAAGTTTCAAAGAATCAACATCGAGAGAAATTCTATCAACGTTCCTAACCAACTCATCAATCTTAAGTAATTTTTCTTCAATCAAAGCATTGAAATTCTTTTGCGAAGTAATAAATTCTTTAATATTAGATTCAAAATCAGAGGGAATCTTATTATAATTTCCATAAGAATTGTTGCAGGAATTACCATAATTATTAGCGGGATTACTAGGATAAGGCCTAGGATTAAAATTTCCTCTATACGCGTTGTTACCAAAATTGTTCCTACCAACAGAATTCACATCCATAGATTCATTATTATTCTCAATAAAAGTAGAAAAGGGCATATCATTAGGATTAGAAGAAACACTCTTACTAGCAAATAATTTCATAAGTTCATCCATCTTTCCACTCAAAACATTAATTTCTTTTATCACATGCACCTTTTTATTAGTAGATCTTTCAGTATGCCATTGAGAATAATTAACCATAATATTATCTAGGTGTTTAGTAGCTTCTCCTAAAGTGATTTCCATAAAAGTGCCTCCCGCGGCCGAATCTAAAAGATTTCTAGAAGCAAAATTCAATCGGCATAAATTTTTTGTATAGTCATCCACACATTTAAACCATGAGTAGGGCAATTACGTATCATTAGTTTCATTCTCTCCCAAGCTTGTGCAACATGTTCATGATCAAGTTGCTTAAAATTCATAATATCGTTTCTAAGAGAGATGATCTTAGCGGGAGGAAAATACTTAGAGATAAAAGCATCTTTGCACTTGTTCCATGAATCAATACTATTTTTAGGCAAAGAAGAAAACCAAGCTTTAGCACGATCTCTAAGCGAAAAAGGTAATAGATTCAATTTAACAATATCATTATCCACATCTTTCTTCTTTTGCATATCACACAAATCAACGAAGCTATTTAGATGGGTAGCGGCATCTTCACTAGGAAGGCCGGAAAACGGATATTTCATGACAAGATTCAGCAAAGCAGTATTAATTTCACAAGATTCAACATCGGTAAGAGGAGCAATCGGAGTGCTAATAAAATCATTATTGTTGGTATTGGTGAAGTCACACAATTTAGTGTTACACTACAAAAAAAAGACACATCCGTGACATTTTGGGCCGAACGAATTTTTTTTCTGTCATACATATGACACTTCTATGAGGATAATTGTGAAAAAACCCGGTATCATCATAGATGTGGTGGGCTCCTACTTCTATGACAAAAAAATCATGACAGAGAATGGGCTTTTCGTCCTGGGCTGGCCGGAGACGTAGTTGCATGACATTCTTTGGGTCGTCCATGACAGAAAAAACCGTGGTAGAAGCGAGAGGGAGGAAAGTTTCGGGGAGTTCCCGGTTACAGTGGGAGGTCGGGGGCCGAGCGATGCGCGTTTCTCTCATACACGTACACGCGTGTGTGCGAGGCGTTGGCTCTAACTGAACCCGAGTGAGGCGTTGGGCTCTAACTGAACCAGAGCGATTGCACTGCAGGCTATGCGTTACTGAACCTGAGCGATCGATCGATGGCTGTTAACTGAACCCGATCGAGCGATTCCTTCGCTACTACTGCTAACTGAAGCCGATCGATTGGATGAACAGTGAGCGGTAGCGTTGCCTCTGGATGAACAGGTCCCCATGGTGTGGAGGGCTGGATGAACAGTAGACGGTGGAGTGGTGCCCAGGGGTGGTTGAACAGGACCCCGTGGTGTGGAGGGCTGGATGAATAGTCGACGGTGGAGGGGTGCCCGTGGAGGGGTGGTTGAACAGTAGCCGGTGGAGTAGCGCGCGGTGGAGGCTGGATGAACAGGAGCCCGTGGAGGCTGGAGGAGGTCGACGGTGGAGATGAACAGTATCCCGTGGAGTCCTGTTTTGCGGTACGCCACACCCCTCCCGATGAACATGACCCTCGTTTCGACCGTAGGAGGTCCGTTTCGTCCGTTTTGCGGTACGCCACACCCCTCCCAATCAACAGGACCCCCGTTTCAACCGTAGGAGGTCCGTTTTGTCTGTTTTGCGGTACGCCACACCCCTCCCGATCAACAGGACCCCCGTTTCGACCGTAGGAGGTCTGTTTCCTCCGTTTTACGGTACGCCACACCCCTCCCGATCAACAGGACCCCGTTCCGAACATAGGAGGTCCGTTTCCTCCATTTTGCGGTACGCCATGCCTCGTTTCCATCGCCTGTTCTGTCCAAGCCCTCCCGATGAACACGACCACGCATTCCGTTCCGACCCAGCCGGTTGGCTCCCACGTGTTCCGTTGCATCCCGATGAACACGACGTATTCCGTTGCCTCCCCATGAACATGACGCATTCCGTTGCCTCCCCATGAACACGACGACGACGCTGTTTCTCCGTTCCGACCCAGCCATATACACGAGCCCTGGCCGTACGTATGCGCGAGTAGGCGTTCGAGACCCCGCCCGTATGTACACATACGTGGCCGTATTTTCTTTCTTGCACCCTGGCCGTTGTACGTACGTGTACATGCTACGTGCGCGCCTCTACTATGACACATACGCGCCCTTACTACGACACGTGCGCGCCTCTATATCTGCCAGTATATATGTACGTACAAGTTCGCGACCAGAATGACAACGCTACGTACGCTTCAACCAGGTGGGTGCCGATTGTCAGCCACTCCCTTGCGTGCGAAGATGTAGCTGGTGGGTCCTAGCAGTCAGGGGGTGAATCATTTTTTTGCCCGGACGCACTTCCTTGCGTGCGAAGATGTAGCTGGTGGGTCCCAGCAGTCAGGGGGGCAAATCGTTTTTTTCCCCGGACGCACTTCCTTGTGTGCGAAGATGTAGCTGGTGGGTCCCAGTAGTCAGGGGGAAACATTTTTTTCACGAAATACGGTGGCCCGTCTGGTGGGTCCCCGCTATCAGGTGGAGGAATCATTATTTTGCGCGTAATAAGGAGGCACTTCCTTGCTGCGGCCGTGGACCCAGTTGTCAGCCTCTCTGCGTAAAGTCCATGTCTGATGGAAGTCGTTCCTTGACCACGTTGACCATGCCGCGCCGAGAGCACCACGGCGGTGGACGACGGCGAGGACTAGGAAGGGGACGACTCGGAGCCAAGGAAGACGCAGCAGTGGATGCCCACGTGAAGAGGAGTACGAGGGTTCACTGTTTTGTCTGCGGTGTGAGGCTGCTGTCGCCGCAGAATAACAGGGGGTGTGGGCGAGTAGAGGGATGGCCTCGCCAGCGGTGGGAGTAGTAGGGGGCGCTGAGGCCTCCGCGGCATCATAGCCGGCCACGGGAGGCAGGAGCACGCGGCATGACCGGCGCTGGTTTGGGCGGCTGGAGTAAGAAGACCAGAGGTTGAAGAAGCACTACGGCCGTTGGATGAACATCGTATGGTAACAGGAGCTAGAATCGTTCATATTGACTAAGTTGACAAAACCCTCCATCCCCGTCAACTTGGAACTCCCACAAGTCAGCCTCCCACTATGCTGGGTTCCAGTTGGCAGGGGGAATATTCATTTTTTTGTGCGTAATAAGGAGGCACTTCCTTGCGTGCGAAGATAGCTGGTGGGTCCGACATGTCAGCGGGGGGCACGTTATTTTCGCGAAATATAGAGGCCCTTCCGGTGGGTCCCAGATGTCAGGTGGAGGAATCATTATTTTGCGTGTAATAAGGAGGCATTTCCTTGTGTGCGACCGTGGACCCAGCGGTCAGCCTCTCCACACACAGTCTACTTCCGATGGTGTCATTCGTTGACCACGTTGACCACGCCGCGCCGAGCGCATCCAAGGTGGTGGACGACGGCGAGGCCCCGGACAGCAACGAGCCGGAGATGGTAAGACGCGAGAGTAGAGTCGCAGACAGAGAGGTGTACGAGGGTTAACTAGGTCTAGTGCGGTGTGGTTCGGCAGTCGGTGGAGAAGAACAAGAGGTGTGGAGGGGTGGAGGGATGGCCTGGCCAACGGTGGAGTAGCGCTTCATAGCGAAGCGTGCTAAGCAGAGCTGCTAGCAGCAGGAGGCGGGAGGTGGTCCCGGCGGCGCTGGAGGAAGAAGACGAGAGATTGAAGATGGATGCCGGTCATTGGATGTAAATCCAACGGCTAACATGTCAGAATCATTTGTTGACTAAATTGACAACGACTTGTGTCGGCTTCGACCTATTGGCCCACATTTCAGCCTCCAAAAATGTGGCACGTATTCAACTCATTTTTTCAGAATTTACAATCTTTTTTTGCGCGGTAGAATTTACAGTCAATTTGATCTTTTTTTTGAATTACAGCAATTAGCTGGGCTGGGTGAACAAATAATGTAGCGTCCATGCGGCCCATTTATTTTATTTCCTAAAAAATTACAGGCCATTTGCACTTTCTCGAAATACACGATTTTGCTGGGCTGATTCTAATTATAATGTTGGGTTGGGCCAGCAATGTTATCAAAAAATAAAAAGGGGCTGAGCTTTTTTTTATAAATATATTTAAATAATAAGTGATATTATTACATTCGTCCTTAAATCTTACGAAGCTTTTGTATACAATCACTAGGATTTTCATGCCAAAACAATCTAGGATTTTATTTGTTAAGAAATTATTTTTGTAAGTTAATAAGATGTGGGATATTGTTTTGTTACATATGTAAGTATCTATTAAATATATGATGACAATAAAAATAATATATAATAACATACAAAATAATTTAAATATATATAATATAGTTAGAAGGGAAACATAAGTTGGACCTGGCGTCCTTATTCTTATATAGAAAAATAGAACAGATCTCTGCGTTTTCTTAAAAAAAATACATAAATTGGGCTGCCAAAAATAAAACCTTTGATGGGAGGTCCATAGGCCGGTCGATACATGACGGCCCTAAGAAAATACAAACAGGCCTATGGACCTCCCATCCGAGGTCGTGGGCTGCGCATGTTAAAAATGAAAGCCTAGATGGGGTAGCCCAAAACCACGTCCAACACTTGCCAAAACTTCGTCCCTCGTTTTCTCTGTGTTTCGCACAGTCGACATTGTGTGGGAATTTTGACTGTGCATCATATGAAGATGTGCTATGCATGAATGTTGATCAGCATGATGTTAACTGGCTGGTAGTTCCATCTTCGACCATGAATAAAACTTCCAACATGATGTTAACCCTGTTTGAAAAGGCCGTGTTAAGATAAATGCTCTGCCTCTGAAAGTTGCTGTTTCTTATTTGAAACTGAACTTGCAGTTTCTTATCTGAAACTGAAACTTGCAGTTTCTTCTCTGAGAATCACATTGTCTGCACTTTTATACTCCTATGAAACTACATTTTTAAGTGCTAAAAATAGATCTCTAGAATTCATAAAATACTTCATATGCTCAATACTGCAAATCTGAAATTCAAAAGACATTCATATCTGAAAGGACTCTCAAAATACACAACACAAAACACAATTCACAACCTGCAAATACTGACAACCCTAAGCTCCTCCTAGCAATTCACAACCTGCCCGAATATTGGGCTGGGGGGGGGCAGCCCCCTCCTATTCCTCGGCGGCAGACAGCCGCCTCGTGAGACGATGTGAACAGCGAGGGAGACGATGGCGGGGAAGCGTCGTCGGGCCAACTGCTTTTCTCCTCTTGCAGTTGGGTTCGATCGACGAAGACTCCACCGGCTCGCTCTGGCAGGACACCCTCACAAACGGCACCCTGTAGATGCTCGATCCTTCAATCTCTGGTGGATGCTCCATCTGGGATAGATACTCCGACCACCGCTCCCTCACGATCGGATTCGGTGAATCTATTTGCTCCATGGCCCAGAGGAGTGGCTCTATGTACTCCGGCGCGACTCCCTCCGGGAGTATCGCCGCCTTTTCGCTCTATTGCAGATATTTGGCCATGGATGTCCCCGTCGCTGCTAGTTGGTCCTTGTTGTCAAACCAAGACTGTATCTCCAACAACCTAGCTAGCTTCACAGGGTCGCCGTCTGTGATCCTCACGTATCGGTTGTACTCCTCCATTGATCTACTTCTCCACAGCACCTTCACTCGCTGGTGGTGGTTTTTTAATGGAAGAGGAGAGGAGCAGCGCTGGCTTTGGATTAGAATGGGAGAGGTGCGACGCTGGTTTTGGACTGGAACAGGAGAGGAGGGGTGGTGGTTTTGAAATGGAAGAGGAGAGGAGCGACGCTGCATTTAGATTGGAACAGGAGAGGAGCGGCGGTGATTTAAGAGGAGTAGAGCGGAAGAGCGGCGCTAGTTGTCGGAGTAATGGGCCACGGGTAGGCTAACCCGAGCCTCTGAACCTTTCAAGACATCGGGGAAGGCTGCACCCCTCAAGACCCCATGACGAAGAGCCGGCTTCTGAGAAGTCAGCGGCAAGGCAACCGACTGCCCACTCACGGCCGAGTCCCGGGGACGACTTCAGGATGAGCCGACTCCTGACTGACGACTTCCAGAGAAGCCGGCCTTGGGGAGTCGGCCCGCAACTCCAACAAACCCCATGCCCTCATCAGGAGGGACGGGAGAAGGAGTTGCTACAGTAAAGCCCACTCCCACCCATTTCCAGAGGCAGGCATGGCCACAGTACGGCGTACCCGCGGAGATCAGCACCAGTGGGCAGAATCCTACACCCACGACGGCTTGTCTGTACGACCCTAGGGCGGCAGGCCCCACCAGTCAGCAGGAGTCTAGAAGACAGCGAGAGCGTCACCAGTCGGACCCGTTGGGAGTCGGCCAGCCCCTCCCCCGGGGCCCACACGCCATTAACCAGATATGACGGGGAGTGGCACCCGCCAGGCGGCGGGGCTGTTGCCACGACCCCATGACCAAGCCCGCGTCATTAGAAGCACGGCTACAGTAATCAGCAGCCGGCAAGACCCGCCAGCGGCAGACACGGCCTGTCGGCAACGTACCGGACCAGTCGGCGGGGCCTGCCAGTTGGCGGGCCCCAGCAGTCGGCGGAGAAGACGGAGGCCGAGAAATAGACGGCTGGGCCCGCGCCCGGCCAGATTACTGTTGTACCCCTGGGGGGTAGGCTTATATAAAACCCCCCAGGGCACCCGTGCAAAGGGTTCGAATCCATTAGCACTAGACCAGAACATATAGGAAGGAGAAAGCTAGCCTAGCCTTCTCCTACCTCCAAGAAACAGCTCAAGGAGCAACCGTGTACCCACTTTGCCATAGTGATCATGCGGAGACGCCGCAGAGTAGCAGTAGGGGTATTATCTCCTTGGAGAGCCCCGAAGCTGGGTAAGATTCGCCGGCGTGCATGCCTTCGCCTTATCCTGTTTCCAGGCACCGGCGACGTTCTACTCGCCCCCACCATGATAAGCCATCCCTTGGCATATGTCGCACACAACCCCCGACATTTGGCGCCCACCGTGGGGCCTGGTGCACCGTCATCCGGAGACCTGTTCTGGACGGGAACCCTTTTCCTGCCTGGCGAGCGCAGCCAGCCCGGCACGCCAGACGGAGTTTGCGCCGACGCGCTGCACGGCGTTGAGATTGCCTGCGCAGCCAGCTGCCTCGCCGATCTTGTCGGTGAGGTTCGCCTCTCCGACGAGCCTGCATCCGACGCAGACACGGGCGGCCCCGAGAGCCTCCTCACGGGCCTCCTTGACCAACTCCACGTCACCAGCAAGCCTGCCGTGGACTTGGAGTCTGTAGGCTCCACCGATCCGATGCTGGTCGACTCCGACACCGTGTCGCTCAATGCGTTCCCCACCAATGTGGTGGTCTACAACGAGCCGCTCCCTCGCGCGGAGAGTGACGGAAGCACAGTCACAGAGGTGCTCGTCATCAGTCACGACGAGCATCTTGGTGGAGGAGCACATGACCCACTGGGTGCGGCATTGCAAGACCTGACTGCGCCCATTCCGGAAGACGCTGACATGGAAATGTTGGAGGCGCGCCACCTTCAGCTCGTCGAAGGCGCAAAGAAGCTGGCTAGCACGAGACGCTTGTCAGAAGCCTACCAGCGTGAGATGGATCGCGCTGTGGGTGGCTCGCCAGCCCCAGTTGGGCCGAGCCGCCTAGGTGCGGTCCAGCAGCGCGGCGTGGCCATCGCCAACCTGTTCGGGGCAAATCGCCCTGTGTACGCCATGCCTGCGGAGAATATTCGAGCCGCCCAGGCGGCGGCGGACGAGCTGGACAACTTTGAGGGTGAAGAGCGCCGCCAGATGACGGAGCGAGTCCAGCGGCTCCTCGACGCGGCTGCCGCGCAGAATGAGGCCGGCTGCCGCACAGAGGCGCCACAGCGACAAAACAACGACCCGCCTCCATGCTGAGATCAAGGCGCGACGTCTCGGACGCCGACTGGCGGCGCCCGAGGAAGGAAGGACAAGGAGCCGGCTGTCAGCCACAGTCGGACTCGCATTACCATAGAGCGCGACCAAGACGGCCGCCCGAGAGCAGTGGAACGACGGGGCGACTTTCCGCCTCCTCCTCCTCGCAAGGAAAGGTGAGTCTCCCCGCCGCCTGTTGACCATCCGACTCTCGGTGACCGCCTTGGCCGCCAAGAGGGAGTCGGAGAAAACGACACCCGCCACCGAATCGACCGACTTCACCGATCCCTGGCGCTGGAAGAAGAAGATGAGTTGGGTCCGCCTTGTTTCGGGCCCCGCATTCGAGACGAGCCCTTTCCCAAAGGCTTCACGCTCCCAAGAGACAAGCCCAAGTATACCGGCTCAGTTAAGCCGGAGCACTGGCTGGTTGACTACTCCACGGTCGTCAGCATAGTGAACGGCAACAAGTGTGTTGCCGTAAAATACGTTCCGCTCATGCTCCAGGGCACGGCCCAGACATGGCTGAACAGCCTGAAGCCCCGCAGCATCAACAGCTGGGTCAACTTCACCGATGCATTCGTCCGCAACTTCACAAGCACGTACAAGCGTCCTCCCAAACCTCGCCAGCTCTCCTTGTGCGTGCAAGGCCCCAACGAGTCGACTCGTGACTACCTCACGCGTTGGGCGGAGCTCCGAAACTCTTGTGAGGGCGTGCACGAGGTGCAGGCTATCGAGTACTTCACCGCTGGGTGCAGAGAAGGCACCCTCCTCAAGCACAAGCTCCTCTGCGACGAGCCAGAGACCCTCGACGAGCTACTGATCATAGCAGACAAGTATGCCATGGCCGAATCCTCCATGAAGGCGGAGATTCAAGTTAGTGCAACTGGCAAAATGGCCCCACAGCCGGCTTCCAGCAGCCGGCAGGTGGCGATAGTCGAAGACCAGCAGCCGGATGGGCAGCCTCCACCCAAGCGACAGAAAGGCAGCAAGCCCAACTCGTTGCCGGCTTTCTCATACGAGCAGACTCTGGATGGTCCTTGCAAGTTCCACAGTGGCGCGAAGCCGTCGAATCACACCACCCGGAAGTGCCACTGGCTCACCAGGATCGCCAAAGGAGATGGCCTCCTGCCTCCCCCGCCTGCTGGGCAGCAGCCTCCGCCTGCTGGGCAGCAACCTCCGCCTCCACCCCAGCAGCCGGCTGTCAGGCCAGTCGGCGCAGTACAAGATGAGTACCCCGAAGAGCACGGAGCCTACGTGATATTTACCAGCGTGGCTGATGATTGACGCAGCAGGCGGCAGCAACAGCAAGAGGTGAATGCAGTAGCATCAGAGACACCAGAATTCATGCACTGGTCCAAGAAGTCTATCAGCTGGAGCAGAGCTGGTCACCCAGAGGTGATGCCAAGTCCGGGCACCTATTCCTTGGTCCTGGATGCCACCTTTGCCACAGATAGACGAGCTGCTCGCTTCTCACGAGTTCTGATAGACGGAGGCAGCAGCATCAACATCCTGTACAAGGACACCATGGAGAAGCTAGGAATCAAGCAAAGACAGCTTCAGAACAGCCGGACTGTGTTCCACGGCATTGTTCCTGGCCTTTCCTACTCACCAATCGGCAAGATCCTGATTGACGTCCTCTTTGGAGACAAAGATCACTTCCGCTGAGAGTCAGTTTGGTTTGAGGTGGTGGATCTCGAGAGCCCATACCATGCATTACTTGGCCGACCCGCCCTGCCCAAGTTCATGGCGGTCCCCCACTACGCCTACCTCAAGATGAAGATGCCTAGTTCCAAGGGGATTCTGACCATAGCCGGCGACTACCGGAAGTCGTCTGCCTATGTGGCTGAGAGTAGTCGGTTGGCCGAGTCCCAGGTGATCATGGCCGAGAAGCGGCTCCTTGACCGGGTTGTGGCGATGGCCGGCAAGCAGCCAGAGGTGTCGCCTAACCCCAAGGAGTCGGAGGCTGAGGGTTCGTTCAAGCCGGCCAAAGAGACAAAGAAGATACCCTTGGATCCGGAGCACCCAGAGAGGTACGTTGTCATAGGCGCAAACCTTGACAGCAAATAGGAAGGCGAGCTCGTCGATTTCCTCCATGAGAATCGAGACATCTTCGCATGGTCCCCCAAAGACATGCCAGGTGTACCGACGGAATTCGCCGAGCACAAGTTACATGTCCGATCTGATGCAAAGCTAGTCAGGCAGCCCTTGCGCCGCTTATCAGAAGAAAAGAGAAGAGTTGTCGGAGAAGAGATAGCCCGACTCCTCAGTCGGCTTCATTATGGAAGTGTTCTTTCCAGATTGGCTAGCCAACCCGGTCCTGGTATTGAAGAAGAACAAGCAGTGGTGAATGTGTATTGACTACACAAGCCTCAACAAGGCTTGCCCCAAGGACCCATTTGCTTTGCCAAGAATTGATCAGGTGATAGACTCCACAGCCGGATGCGAGTTGTTGAGTTTCTTGGATGCATATTTAGGATATCACCAGATCAAGCTAAACCCGGCTGACAGACTGAAGACCGCCTTCATCACACCATTTGGAGCCTTCTGCTACCTAACCATGAAGTTCGGCTTGAGAAATGCCGGCGCCACATTTCAGCGTTGCATGCAGAAGTGCCTCCTCAAGCAACTCAGAACAAACGCCCGCGTCTACATGGACGATGTGGTGGTGAAGACGGAGAAGCGTGGAACACTGCTGGAAGACCTCAAGGAGACCTTTGAGAACCTGCGCCGATTCCAGATCAAGCTCAACCCTGAGAAGTGCGTCTTCGGAGTACCAGCCGGCCAACTCCTTGGTTTCCTAGTCTCTGAACGCGGCATAGAGTGCAACCCTGCAAAGATCAAGGCCATTGAGAGGATGGAGGTACCCAGCCGACTGCTGAACGTGCAAAAGTTCACTGGCTGCTTGGTGTCCATCAGCCGATTCATCAGTCGGCTGGGCGAGAAAGCTCTCCCCTTATACCAGCTCATGAAGAAGACCACTTTTTTCGAGTGGAACCACAAGGCGAACGAAGCCTTTCTTCAGTTGAAGAAGATGTTGACTACCCCACAGGTTCTAGCGGCTCCGACTCCTAAGGAGCCCATGCTCCTGTACATCGCCGCCACTGGCCGGGTAGTCAGCACAGTCATTGTAGTGGAACGCAAGGAGGAAGGCAAGGCACTACCTGTCCAGAGACCGGTATATTACCTGAGCGAAGTGCTGTCGACCTCCAAGTAGAACTACCCCCACTACCAGGGGATGTGCTATGGCGTGCACTTTGCCGCCAAGAAGTTGAAGCCTTACTTTCAAGAGTATCCAATCACTGTGGTCTGCACGGCCCCACTTGCCGAGATCATCGGAAGCCGAGATGCTTCTGGCCGAGTGGCCAAATGGGCCATAGAGTTGGCTCCCTACACCATCTACTACCAGCCCCGCACCGCCATCAAGTCACAGGCACTGGCCGACTTCCTCGTCGACTGGGCCGAGACCCAGTACCTACCACTAGCGCCCGACTCCACCCATTGGCGGATGCATTTCGACGGCTCCAAGATGCGCACCGGCTTGGGAGCCGGCGTTGTCCTCACTTCTCCGAAAGGCGACAAGCTCAAATACGCACTGCAAATCCACTTCGCCGCCTCCAACAACGTTGCCGAATACGAGGCACTCATTCATGGGCTCTGGCTTGCCAAAGAACTTGGCATTCGCCAGATCCTGTGTTATGGCGACTCGGACTTAGTGGTCCAGCAGTCGTCCGGCGACTGGGACGCCAAAGATGCAAACATGGCATGTTACCATTTCCTCGTGCAGCAACTCAGTGGATATTTCGAGGGGTGGGAGTTCCTCCATGTGCCAAGAAACGACAACGATCAAGCAGACGCCCTGGCACGAATCGGCTCTACCCGCCAAGCAATACCATCCGGCGTCGCCCTTCAGCGCCTCCTCAAGCCGTCTGTCAAGCCTTGACCAGAATCAAACTCCATCTTTGTGCCAGCTCCCCCCGAAGAAGTCGGATCCGACTCCAGAGCCCCAGCAGATGGCACGAGAATTTTGGCAGATGGCTCCAAAGCCGCCACAGTCGAACCCGGCCCGGGGACTGCGGCAGCCAGCCTGAAGACTCCAGAGCTCGGCCGGAGGGCTGCACCAGTCGGCCCGGGGACTTCATTAATTCAACAAGCAATAGCAGCACCCTCATGGGCCCAGCCCATCCTCAAATTCTTGGTGAGCAAAGAGCTGCCGACTGATGAGACATCAGCTCGGCAAGTACAACGCTAAGCGGCCGCCTACACCATAGTCAACAGAGAGCTGGTCAGGCGCAGCGTCACTGGTGTCTACTAGCGCTGCGTAGAGCCAGAGCAAGGCCAAGCAATTCTCAAAGACATCCATCAAGGCGAGTGCGGCCACCATGCGGCTTCAAGAGCACTCGTCGCCAAAGCTTTTCGACACGGTTTCTTCTGGCCGACTGCTTTAGAAGAGGCCAAGGAATTGGTCCAAAAATGCAAAGGGTGCCAGAAGTTCCGTGCCAAGCCACATCAGCCGACTTCTGCACTCAAGACCATCCCCATTGCCTGGCCCTTCGCAGTTTGGGGCCTAGGCATGGTGGGACCATTCAAGACGGCACGAGGTGGCTCAACTCACTTACTTGTCGCGGTGGACAAGTTCACCAAGTGGATAGAAGCGAAGCCAATCAAGAAACGGAATGGTCCGACTGCCGTGACTTTCATCTCCGACATCACAATTCGGTACGGCGTACCACACAACATCATCACCGACAACGGCACAAATTTTGCCAAAGGCGCCTTGGCTCGTTTCTGCGCGACACAGGGCATCCGACTGGACTTAGCGTCCGTTGCCCATCCGCAGTCAAATGGCCAGGTGGAGCGAGCAAACGGCCTCATCCTGTCCGGCATCAAGCCCCGACTGGTCGAGCCTCTCGAGCGCTCGGCTGGCTGCTGGCTCGATGAGTTGCCAGCCGTCCTCTGGAGTCTGCACACGACTCCAAACAAGTCAACCGGCTTCACGCCTTTCTTCCTCGTCTACGGTGTTGAAGCCTTCATCCCAACATACATAGAGTTCGACTCCCCGCTAGTCACCATGTACACCGAGGAGGAAGCATAAGAAGCACGTCAAGATGGCGTCGATCTGCTGGAAGAGGGCCGGCTGTTGGCACTCAGTCGGTCCAGCATCTACCAGCAGAGCCTGCACCGATACTACAACAGGAAGGTCAAGCCGAGATCTCTCCAAGAGGGCGACCTTGTGCTCCGACTGATCCAGCAAACAGCCGGCCAGCACAAGCTGTCGGCGCCTTGGGAAGGCCCCTTCATCATCAACAAAGTGCTGGGCAACGACTCCTACTACCTGATCGACGCTCAGAAGCCCCGAGCACGCAAGAGGGACGACTCCGGCAAAGAGACAGAGCGGCCATGGAATGCAAATCTCATTTGAAGATTTTACAGTTGATGCAGTATGTACCACGCTACCTTTTGTATTAAAGTACCAAGACTTCGCCCCCCCCCCCCCCGAGACGAGCTCTAGGACTGCCCTCTTTTATCTATATGATAAGAATTATGCCTACGAGTATGTTACTCTTTGTTATGCCGCTTGGCACCGGGTTCGACTAGTCGGCCCGGGGACTTGCCGCCTCGCGCTATGAAATGCTTCCTGCAGCCGGACAAGTTGTGTGTGGCGCCTAAGCCATCTCCTGTCAGAAGCCGCGGCTCGTGGAGCGACTGTCCGGTGGGCAGGAGTAAGGTAGAATGGCGTTCGCATGAAAAATGGCTAAGGACTCAAAGCATAAAACATAGCTTAAGCCGGCTTCCAGCCTTTTTTCGCAAACCGACTATTGAGCAGTCGGCTCGCCGCCTTCTATTCAATTTGCTAAAAAACTCTAAAACGGCTAAGTACTTGCCTTCCCAAAAGTAGCCAAGCATTTGATCCAGCGGTAGTCCGCAGAGCGGCTGTCCGACTGGCAAGACGACAACTAAGAGAAGGCGGCAAAGGAAAAAGCCAAAGGAGCAATGAGCAGGAAAAGATAGAATTCGGATAAATATTTACATAATATAGGCCCTTGGCCGAATCTTCGAGAAGAAGTTCAACATACACCCCACGGGTGGAATTGTGTGAATTAACAAGTTCTTCAGAGACTACTAAAGCAGATAAAACAAAGATAAGGCGGCAGCCTAAGATGTGGCAGACGGATTCGGAGGGTCAGAGGAGACGGCGCTGTCAGGCATTGGGGCGGCCGGCTGGGCAGTCTCGGCTTGATCGCCTCCGGCGGTAGTCGGCTCGGTCGCACGCGGCTCGTTGCTGGAGGCGCGGTCGAGCTGAGGCTGGCCGTCCGCTCCGTCTTCTGGTGCCTCTACCTCGCCTCCGTCCTCCGCCTCGCCTTCCTCCTCGACGCTGGAGCCGATCACCTCGCTGAGTCCTCGCCGTAGTCTGGGTTCATCCCAAAGCACTCCGGCGGTACCTCCTCGCCGTCTTCAGCCCGCTCGGGGACGAAGATGCTGGTGTTGGTGTACTCGGCGATCGCCGCGACGCGCTTGACGAGGGCGTCTTCCGCGGCTGCCAGCTCCGGCTGGGCCTCTAGCCGGAGTGTGGCCAGCCGGTCTAGGTCCAGCCCCGGATACCACGCCTTGACAAATTCCAAGGCTCGGCGCGCTCCAGCCCGGGCCGAGGAACCTTTCCAGGCCTCAATACGGCCAGCCGCGACCTCCAGCCAGTTGGTAGTCCGACTGGGGGTGCGCGGAGCCTGCATGTCTGGCCACAGGGCAGCGATCGCCTGGGCGCCGACACGTTGAAATCGGCGCAGCATCCGGTGAGCCGGCCGAAGGCGAGCCTCGATGCTCAGGAGCTGCTCATCAAGGGTTCGGGGGGTGTCGGCGGCGATCTCTGCGCCTTCCGCCCTCCGCCCTTCACGGTCAGCCTCGATGGCTTGGTTGGCGGCTTGCGAGTGGCCAGGGAAGAAGTCTGCCAAGATGAAAAGAATGAAGAAGCAAGTCAAAAATCATGAGTCGGCTCGACCTATAGTCGGCAGCTCGAAGAAAGGAAGTAAAGAAACTCACCGTCAACGATGTCCTCAATCTCGTGGAACCCGGAGGCTAGCAATGCCTCCTTGTCACATCAGGAGGAGCGCTCGCTTGCGAACTCGGCCAGGAGGGCGGTCTCCGCTTCTTCCGCCTCCTTCTGCATCTTCTTCAGCAGCTCCTTCTGCTCCGCCAATTGTGCGGCCAGCAGATCACGCTCTGCGGCAAGCTTGCTGCACTCCTCCCCCTTGGCGCGCAACATGGAGTTGGCTTCGCTCAATTGCTGTTGACGAGCAGCGTTGGCCTCTGAAGAGAAAGAAGAAAGAAGGTGTTAAGTCATCAACAAAGAAGGTCGCCGGGAGATCCGGCCCGACTGCTCAGCAGTCGGCCCGAATCTCGGGGACTACAGCCCACGGGTGCGCCAGCGCGCCCCCCGCAAAGAAGAAAAAGGACTCACTCCGGCTCTCCAACAAATCAGCGGTCCGCTTGCCCAGCTCTTCAACATTGCGGTTGAAGGCAATGACACGGAGGTTGTGATAGTCCTGTGACAAGTATTTCAGACAAAAGTTATTACCCGGAACTCACCAATTGGAGTTCTGGGCTGCCTGCTCAGCAGCCGGCCCGAAACTCGGGGACTACACCCAGTGGGTGCACTGGCGCGCCCCCACAGAGAGGAACAAGAAAACAAGGACAAAAGAGAAAGCATACCCGGACGGCTACCCGCGACGCCAGGTACGCCTTGGTGCAGTTCTGGATGGTGTCGCCCTCAGCTCGCAGCCTTGTGTGGACGTCCAGAAGTGCCTGGTTCAGTGGGCCCGTGCCGCCTCCTCGCACCCACCCAATGGGCGCGGCGCTCGTCGCTTCGGCGTCCGGGATCACGAAGCTGGCGGTGCCGGTCTCCAAGGGGCGTGGCACCGAAGTCGCATTCTCAAGACGGCGGCGCGTTGGCGAGCCGACTTGAAGGGGTAGCCTCGCCACGGCCTCGTCTTCAGTTGGCGGCACCGGCGGGTCCACCGGCTGTTTGCCATGCGCTCTCCCAGACGGCGGCGGAGGTGGCGGCGGAATGATCACGTCCGGCATGGAGGTGTCGCCGCCTTCCCTCTCCATGATGGGGTTCTCGCCGCCGGCTTCCCCAGTCTGCCCCGTGAACTCCGGAGGCGGCGGCGCAGAGTTCAGCAGGGTGATGAACACCGCCGATTGGCGGTGTGCGGCCTCCTCAGCTTGCCGCCTCACCGCGACAACAGCTTCGGCCTCCGCCAGCTTCTTCTCGGCAGAGGGCGCCGCCTTCTCGGCCTCCACCTTCTCCAGGCGGGCGGCCTCTTCCGCGTTGCGCTTCTCCTGCGTGTTCCGCTCCGTCGCCTCCCGGAGGTCGGCGGCGGGGTCAATCCGCCGAGTGGTGGCAAACATCTCCGCCGACCCCATAACGGAGGCGGCGACGACCCTCTCAAGAGTGAGGGGAGCCCTGAAGCGAGGGAAGCAAGTAAGGACTCAGACAAAAGCCACAAAGCAGGAATAAAGGCGTTAAGATGGAATAGTCACGCGGAGACTAGTGCCGGCTTCTTTACTTCCTTGCGGAAGCGGATGGCCTTCACGGCCGCCTTGTCCCGCTTGGTCGCCGCAGCCGAACTCTTGGGCTTCTTCGGCCGACTGCCGAACAAGGTTGGCACGGCCCTGCGTTTCTTCCCGCCGGCTGGAGCGCTCGGCGCGGCAGAAGAGCCCGCGCCGGGATGGCTGACTCCTGGCCGGTGGCGGGGGGCGACCTCCTCATCATCATCAGGCCAGTCCTCTGGACTGGCCCCGAGCCGCGGGCCGCCTCCTCCCTCGGCGTCATCTTCCAAAGCCGCCGCCCCCAGATCGGGGTCGTCGACGTCGCTCTCCGCCCGGTCGGCGTGGAACTCGCGGGCCGGCCCCGCGGTGCCGGCTGATGGATGGAGGAGGGGATTCTGACCAAAGCCGACTGGTCAGGTCGGACAAGACAAACTCGGCAAGAAAGAAGACAACTCAAAGAAAGAAGGAAAAAGGCAACTCACTAGGGCGGGGGGTTGGCGCGAGAGTACGGCTCCTTGCCAAACCGCCAATCCTCCAGGAGCTTGCTGTCCGAGAGGTAGTTCACCATGTAGGCCACCTCCTCATGAGGCATGTCCTTGGTGCACATCCGACTCGGGTCACGGTGCCTGCTCATTTGGCATAGCATGTGGGGGCGACCTTGGAGCGGGAGAACTCGGCGCGCCACGAAGGCGGCCAGCAGATCCGGACCAGTCAAGCCCTCCGACTGCGTCAGCACTCGGAGTCGCCTGACGGCGCCGGCTCCCGCAAGCGTCAGCGACTTGGCCCGATATGACCAGTTGGGCAGCCTCCCAGCCGGCGGGCCGGCTGCTAAAGCCAGCAAATTGATCCAATCGCCCTTCGCGAAGACGCTCTTCACGTAGAAGTACGATCGCTGCCACATCTTCACCGACTTTATCAGCTTGATGGTGGGGAAGGGGTTGTCGGCCCCCGACCTCCGCACGGCGATGAACGTGCCGCACTGAGCCGGCACGCCTGCGGCCTGGGTGCCGAGCTTGGAGTAGAAGAACTCCCCCCAGAGCTCGATGGTGGGGAGGAATCCGAGGAAGCCTTCGCACAGGGCAATGAAAGCGGACAGCAGCACCACCGTGTTGGGTGTGAGGTGGTGCGGATGGAGGCCATAGAACTCCAGAAAGGGGTGGAAGAAGATGCTCGCCGGTAGCCCCAGGCCGCGCAGGCAGTGCGAGCGGAAGATAACCCGCTCGCCCTCCTCCGGCGCCGGAGAGATCTCCCCCCTCGGCGCAAGGCGTACCCGCATGTAATCCTCGTCGGGGAGCCGATGAGTCTTGCGGAGGAACTCGATGTGGTCGTCGTGGACCTCTGAGCCATCGCAGGTGCCGGAATGCACCGAGGGAGGCCCGGCTGTAACACCCTGGATATGATTTTCCTAATATGTAATCCAACTCTTGTCATTTTCGGTGTTAAGTTATTTTATTTTCTCGGGTTCGGGTCTTTATCTCTGTGTGTTGTTATCGTTGTCATGCATCTCATATCATGTCATCATGTGCATTGCATTTGCATACGTGTTCGTCTCATGCATTCGAGCATTTTCCCCGTTGTCCGTTTTGCATTCCGGTGCTTCGTTCTCCTCCGGTGGTCATTTCTACCTTCCTTTCGTGTGTGGGGATTAAACATTTCCGGATTGGACCGAGACTTGCCAAGTGGCCTTGGTTTACTACCGGTAGACCGCCTGTAAAGTTTCGTACCATTTGGACTTCGTTTGATGCTCCAACGGTTAACCGAGGGACCGAGAAGGCCTCGTGTGTGTTGCAGCCCAACACCTCTCCAAGTTGTCCCAAAACCCACCAACAACTTCTCCATCGTCTAGAGCGTTTGATCATGATCGCGTGGCCGAAAACCGCACCTCTTTTGGACTCTCCTAGTTCCCTCTATGCCTATAAATAGACCCCTCTCGAAAATCCCGGATCCACTCTTCCAAACCCTAGCCCCGATCCATCCGCGCGTCCGGACAACGTCCGGGCCGCACCGGACATCCCACCGCCACCAACCCGCGATCGCCATGTGGCCGGGCGAGCCCCACATCGCCGCCGCCTCTCGAGGCCCGCCAGGCCCGCGGGAGGCCCTCCCGGGCCCATCGACCGCGCCGCCCCGCGCCCTCCTCCGTCCCCGCGCCCGGTGCCCGATGCCGCCGCGCGCCATTGCCGGCCTCGCCGCTCCAGCGAGGCACCGCCGCCCTGCAGCTCCCCGACGACGCCGGCCGCCGCCTCCCCGAGGCCTCGCCGACCCGCCGCCGCCTCGACCTCGCCTCCCCTCGCCCGGATCCGGCTCCGGCGAGCTCCTCCGACCGCTAGAAGCTCCGGCCACTGTGCCCCCATCGCCGGTGAACAGTTGCCGGCCAACCTCGTAAACCGCGCCCGACCAGAACTGGATCCGGATCTTGCCTCGGTTGACTTTTATCCCTGAAACCCTAATATTTTTCTCTTGTTCATCTTATCGTAACTCCGCATCCGTAGCTCCGTTTTGGGCATATAGCATATCAAAATGTTCATCTCAGAGAGTACATCATTTCATCTCATTGCACAATTTTCATTTGAGTTCATCTTGATGCCCGAAATACTATTAGAAGAATGCTATTTGAGATAATTGTCAGATCTGCTGCTCCAATTAGATATTTGTCATTTTTGCCATGATTAATGTGTGCATGATATGCCCATGAGCTCTACATGTGTTTTGTTATATGTTTTGCCATCTATCCAGAGGTGCAACCCATGTATTTTTGTGATGTGTGTGGTGACTAGCACAATCTTGCAAAGTGGAGCATTCGTTAATGCTGATTTCAGGGACTTAGCATTTCCACTAAGTCCTTGGACTGGTTATCTCATTATGCCATATGTTCATGTTGTTTCCTAGTGATCCGTGCCTCTTTTGGGGATGATCAGTAAGGATGCTTTGTTAATCTTGTAGTTCTCTATCCATCGTTGTCTTTGTTTTCAATTATGGAGCAACCTAGCTTGAGTCAATCGAGCTCTACTTTTGCTATTTCGTGAATCTGGGCAGATTGTCTACTTGTTAGCGATTTTGCCGAGGATGTTGTAATTGATCCGTGCATGCTATGTTATTGTTCTTGCCATGTCTAGCTTGTATTTTGTGTATTCTTGATGGGTGTATGCTTATATTGTCATGACTTGCTCTGTAGTGAGTGCATCGAGCTCGTAAACATGCCTACTTGATATCTGTTTCAGCATGCTCTTGTTTTCACTAAGTCTGAGAACTGATTATGTTTTTGCCATGTTCACATGCTTGCAAATGTATTTTCTGATCCCTTTTGGCTCAAGGTCACTAAGGGACTTTTGTTAAGATCTTTGAGTAGCTCCATGCCATGCTTTACTTTGCCATGTTCAGGTCCTGTAGCATATAGTTTTCATGCTCCAAAGTGTTAATTTCACCAAGTCTGAAATCTGTTTGCCAAATGCATTTTTGCCATGCTTGTTTGAACCTGTTAATTGATGAATTGGCCGTAGCTCAGTGTTCATCTTTTGTTAAGCATCATGAATGGATCCCTGACATGTATTTTGTTGCCATGTTTGGTTGCTGTAGCATGTTCATCTTGTTTCATTTAGATGACTATTTGCTGTAAATCGCAGACCGGTGTCATATTTGAATTGCTTGCCATTTCCAAACCGTAACTCCGATTCCGGCGATCTTTATATCGTTTTCAAGCGATTTCATCTCACCTTTCCAGTGGAACACTTGGTTTTCCAAGTTGAGGCCAGGTTCATTCATTCCTTGTCAAATCTTGCATATGCATCACATATTGCATCCCGCGTAGCATACCATCTTTGCATCATATTGTTTGAGCCTTGTTGCTTGTTTGTCTTGTTTGGGTAGAGCCGGGAGACGAGTTTGCTAACGAGAGCCCGTTGAGTTTTCTTTCGAGGATCCAGTCAACTCTGACAACGTTGCAGGCAAGATGATCATACCCTCGAAATCACTACTATCTTTGCTTTGCTAGATGCTCGCTCTTTTGCTATGCCTATGCTACAATTCCTACCACTTGCTTATCATGCCTCCCAAATTGCCATGTCAAACCTCTAACCCTCCATGTCCTAGCAAACCATTGATTGGCTATGTTACCGCTTTGCTCAGCCCCTCTTATAGCGTTGCTAGTTGCAGGTGAAGATTGGAGACCGTTCCTTGTTGGGACACTATTTACTTGTTGGGATATCATTATATTGCCATGTTATCTTAATGCATATATATACTTGGCAAAGGGTGGAAGGCTCAGCCTCTCGCCTAGTGTTTTGTTCCACTCTTGCCGCCCTAGTTTCCGTCATATCGGTGTTATGTTCCCGGATTTTGCGTTCCTTACGCGGTTGGGTTATAATGGGAACCCCTTGATAGTTCGCCTTGATTAAATATTTTCGAGCAATGCCCAACCTTGGTTTTACCATTTACCACCTAGCCTCTTTTCCCCTTGGGTTTCCGGAGCCCGAGGGTCATCTTATTTTAAACCCCCCCGGGCCAGTGCTCCTCTGAGTGTTGGTCCACCTGTCAGCTGCCGGTGGCCACCAGGGGCAAATCCGGGCTGGCCTACCCGTACCTAAGACAATCTGAGTGTGCCCTGAGAAAGAGATATGTGCAGCTCCTATCGGGATTTGTCGGCACATTCGGGCGGTGTTGCTGGATTTGTTTTAACTTTTCGGAGTGTCTTGTAGAACCGGGATACCGAGTCTGATCGGAAAGTCTCGGGAGGAGGTCTATTCCTTCGTTGACCGTGAGAGCTTGTCATGGGCTAACTTGGGACTTCCCTGCAGGGATTTGAACTTTCGAAAGTCGTGCCCGCGGTTATGGGCAGATGGGAATTTGTTAATGTCCGGTTGTAGATAACTTGAACCTTAACTTAATTAAAATGAATCAACTGTGTGAGTTACCGTGATGGTCTCTTCTTGGCGGAGTCTGGGAAGTGAACATGGTGTTGGAGTAATGCTTGCTGCAGGTTGCCCTCTAGTTACTCGTTCATGCTTTGCCTCCTCTTCTCGTTCTCTTTTGCGAACAGGTTAGCCACCATATATGCTAGTCGCTTGCTGCAGCTCCACATATTTTACCTTGCCTTACCTATAAGCTTAAATAGTCTTGATCGCGAGGGTGCGAGATTGCTGAGTCCCTGTGGCTCACAGATTACTATTAAACCAGATGCAGGGCCTGATGACTCCATTCTAGATAACGCGCTTGAGCTCAAGTGGGAGTTCGACGAGGACTCACGCCGTTACTATGTTTCTTTTCCTGATGATCAGTAGTGGTGCCCAGTTGGGGCAATCGGGACCGTGTCGCTTGTTGGGTTGTTCTTTTATTTTGGCGCCGTAGTCGGGCCATGAGTGTTTGGATGATGTATTGATATTTCTGTACTTTTATTGACGTGGCGAGTGTAAGCCGACTATGTATCTCCCCTTTTATTATCTATATATTACATGGGATGTTGTGAAGATTGCCTAACTTGCAACATTGCTTTCAATGCGGTTATGCCTCTAAGTCGTGCCTCGACACGTGGGAGATATAGCCGCATCGAGGGCGTTACAAGTTGGTAATCAGAGCCTTCCCCGACCTTAGGAGCCCCCACTGATTGATCGTTTCTAGCAGCCGTTGTTGAGTCTAGAAAAATGTTTTGAGTCATTTAGGAATTACATATCGGAGAGTTTAGGAATTCTTTTTACTTCCCAGTCTCCTCATCGCTATGGTAAGGCACCCCGATGTAGAGTTTTTACTCTTCTCTTCTCAAATTTCACTAAATTTTTTTTAGGATCACGCGGGTATCTTGGAATCGTTCTGATGGTTTTGTGACGAGAACATTGTTTTTGGTGCCTCCTGTCTTTAGGGGTTGTGGCAGTGTCCCGGGGAGTTGAGCTCCGAGGTGTTGCCGTCACAATTTTATCGTTGCAGTTCTGGAATACCTAAGTTTAGTACACCGACATCGAAAATATCTTTTATGCAGTTCGTTGGTGAGATAACCTCGACGCCACCTAGTACTGGGACGAGAGTTCGGGAGTATCGCCATAACTTGTATAATGGATGCTTTTCGAAGGTTGAGGTGGATGGTTTCCGAAGTTTTTCTCGGTTATGTGTTGAAGGATGGATATAGCTGGATGTAGGATTTGCTAGTTTTGGGTGAGACATTATGCTTCCCCTGTATCCCCAACACCTGATTGCATAACCGGAAAGGTTCGGGAGTTTCATAGGTGGGAATTCTTGTAGCTCTAGTTCTTCTCCCACGGATATTTGGTTTGAGATTGGGATTTCTTACCGAGTATTCGTTCTTGATCCGTACCTTGTTGATTTATTCCTCAACCTAAATTCCAAGTGGCTTCTCAATTTATGGATATGTGACCATTTCAAGTGGAATGCATTTGTTCATTTTGTTCAGATGTGAAGACTATATGTTGCAATTTTCATTCCGTTGGATTCAGCTTCAACATTTGTCTATCAATGTGCTAATGGATGTCAACCTCTTCAGGATGGCTCCTCCAACGCGCACGACTCCGAATCCTGATCCGCCACCACCTCCACCTCCTCCGGAGGCATGGCAAGCTGTGATGGCCGCAACCAATGCAAACACGCAGTTGATCATGCAAATTCTTCAAGAGCGCAATCAAGCGAACCAAGGCAACCAAGGCAACAATCAGAATCACTTTGCTACACTCAACCAGTTCCTTGCAAATCAGCCAAAGACTTTCAGCAATTGTGTTGAGGCAACTGATGCTGACGATTGGCTTGTGGACTTGTGCAAGCATTTCGAGTGCAGTAACGTCAGGCCTGAGGACTTTGTCAAGTTTGCTTCCTTCCAACTCAAAGACCAAGCCGCAGAGTGGTTCCAGCAGTACAAGGATTCTAGAGGAGGACGTGTGATTACCTGGGATGAATTCCGTCAAGATTTCAAAGCTCATCATATCCCTCAGAGCGTGGTTGAAAGCAAGCGTGAGGAATTCTGCAACCTGAAGCAAGGCTCTTTGTCTGTCTATGACTACAAAAAGTTGTTTCAGAAGCTCGCTCGCTTTGCTAAGCAGGACGTCCCCTGATGAGAAGAGCATGATATACCCGTTCAGGGGTGGTCTCAGAGAAGAAATCCAGCTAGCTCTTGTTCTCTTTGAGCCCTTGAGGTACGATGAGTTCTACAACATGGCATTGAAGCAAGAGGCCGCTCAACTGAGGTGTGATGCTTCCAAGAAGCGAGTCAGAGATGCTACTCCTTCTTACTCTACTCAAGTGGCCAAGCAGCAGAAGTATTGGCTTCCTCCTCCTCCGTTTCGTCAGCCATATCAGAAGAGCAAAGGTGGCAGTGGATCTTCCCACCCACCCAACCCTGGCTTTCAGAACAAGACTTCATCTCAAGCTCCAAGATCGAGTGCTCCGTACCACCGTCCGCTTTCAGAGGTCACGTGCAACAAGTGCCAACAGAAGGGTCACTATGCCAACAAGTGTTTCAACCAGAGGCGTCTTCCTCCTCCTCCTCCTCCTGTGAGATCGGCAAGTATAGCTGTGGTCAAGCATAACCCCAAGCACGCCAAGGTCAACTTGATGAATGCAGCTCAGGCAGTGGACTCGTCAGATGTCATCATGGGTAACCTTCCTGTTAACGATATTCCAGCTAAAGTTCTTTTTGACACTAGTGCATCGCATTGTTTCATCTCGAGACCGTTTACATCTAAGCATGGTTTGGCTTTGCAAGTTTTTCCTAGTCCGTTAGCAGTTGTCTCTCCCGGTAAGTGCATGCATGCTAACTCCGTTGCTTCGGATGTTACTAACACTTTGGGTGACTACAAATTTCTATCTTCTCCAACGGTTCTTGGTGACTCGGATATTGATCTTATTCTCGGAATGGATTGGCTTTCTAACCACAAAACTCAGCTTGATTGTGCAGCCAGGCAGATTCAATTAACTCATTCCTCTGAGGATGTAATTGTCTTTGCCGCTCATGATAATACAATCCATCTGTTTTCTCTCAATGAGAAGGGTGAACTAGATGCTATCTCGCAGATTCCAGTCGTTTGCGAATATCAAGACGTCTTTCCAGAAGAGCTTCCAGGAATGCCTCCGCACCGGCCAGTTGAATTCGTCATTGATCTTGAGCCTGGCACGGAACCAGTGTGCAAGGGTCCTTACAAGCTCAGACCTGAAGAGTTGAAGGAGCTGAAGAAGCAACTCGATATTCAAGAGAGAATGGGTCTCATCTGGCCTAGTTCTTCTCCGTGGGGCTGTGGTGTTGTTTTTGTGAAGAAGAATGATGGAACAGACCGACTTTGTGTTGATTACCGTCCATTGAACAAGAAAACTATCAAGAACAAATACCCACTTCCCAACATCAACAAGCTGTTCGAACAACTCAAAGGTGCCCAAGTATTCTCCAAGCTTGATCTCCGTATGGGTTATCATCAGATTCGAATCCGTGAGCAAGATATTCCCAAGACGGCTTTCAGGACAAGCTATGGTTCATATGAATACACTGTCATGTCTTTTGGCCTCGTCAACGCTCCTTCGACGTTCTCTCGCATGATGAACTTCAACTTCAATGCCTACACCAATGACTTTGTTTTGGTCTATCTCGACGACATTCTGGTCTTTTCGAAGAACAAGGAAGATCATGCCAAGCACTTGCGTTTGGTACTCGATAAGCTCAGGGAACACCAGTTCTACGCCAAGTTCTCCAAGTGCGAATTTTGGCTCGATGAGGTTCTTTATCTTGGTCATATCATCTCTACCAAGGGCATTGCGGTGAATCCTGAGAAGGTGTCGGCAATTGTTAATTGGGAACCACCTCAGAACGTGAAGCAACTCCGTAGCTTCCTCGGTCTCGCAAGCTATTGCCGAAGATTCATTGAAAACTTTTCTAAGATCGCGTAGCCTCTCTCAAATCTTCTCCAGAAGCACGTCAAGTACGTTTGGTCTCCGGAATGTGACATCGCTTTCAACACTTTGAAAGATAAATTGGTCACTGCTCCAGTTCTGACTCCGCCTGATGAATCCAAACCTTACGAGGTCTTTTGTGATGCCTCTCTCCAAGGTCTTGGCACAGTGTTGATGCAAGAGAAGAAAGTTGTGGCTTATACCTCTCGCCAGTTGAAGCCCAATGAGAAGAACTACCCCACTCATGACCTCAAGTTGGCGGCAGTTGTGCATGCTCTTTTGACTTGGAGACATCTCTTATTGGGAAGAAAAGTGGACATCTTCACTGACCACAAGAGTCTCAAGTACATCTTCACTCAGCCTAATCTCAACCTCAGGCAGACTCGATGGGTCGAAATGATTCAAGAGTATAATCCGAGTATCGAGTATACTCCAGGCAAGGCCAATGTGATTGCTGACGCATTGAGCAGGAAGGCTTATTGCAACAGTCTGATTCTCAAGCCTTATCAACCCGAGCTTTGTGAAGCTTTCCGCAAACTTAATCTGCAAGTTGTTCCTCAAGGTTTCCTCGCCAACCTTCAAGTATCCCCTACCTTGGAAGACCAGATTCGCTAAGCCCAGCTTCTTGATGCTATGGTGAAGAAGGTGAAGATTGGGATTGCCAAGAGTCAACCCAAGTACAAGTGCTACCGCCTTGATGACAAGGATACTCTCTTCTTCAAGGATCGTATTGTGTGCCCAAAGGTGACCTTCATAAAGTGATCATGAACGAGGCTCACAATTCTCTCCTCTCCATCCACTCTAGGAGCACGAAGATGTATCAGGACCTCAAGCAAGCTTATTGGTGGACTCGAATGAAGTGCGAGATTGCTCAGTTCGTGAATGAATGTGATGTATGCAGAAGAGTGAAGGCAGAACACCAAAGGCCAGCTGGTCTCCTCCAACCGCTTGCCATTCCAGAATGGAAGTTTGACCACATTGAGATGGACTTCGTGACTGGGTTTCCAAAGTCCAAACGTGGTAATGATGCTATATTCGTTGTCATCGACAAACTCACTAAAGTGGCTCACTTTCTGCCTATGAAAGAGTCTATCACTGCAACTCAATTGGCGGAACTCTATACCTCTCGGGTTGTCTCTCTGCACGGTATTCCTCAGGTGATCTCTTCAGACCGTGGCAGCATCTTTACCTCCAAGTTTTGGGATTCTTTCCAGAAGGCCATGGGCACCAACATCCGCTTCAGCACAGCTTTCCATCCGCAAACTAGCGGTCAAGTCGAGCGTGTCAACCAGATTCATGAAGATATGCTCAGAGCTTGTGTGATCTCCTTCGGCATGAAGTGGGAGGATTGTCTTCCATATGCTGAATTCTCCTACAACAACAGTTTTCAAGCAAGTTCGGGCAAGGCCCCATTTCAAATTCTGTATGGCAGGAAGTGCCGTACCCCTCTCAACTGGTCTGAAACCGGTGAACGTCAGCTTTTGGGAAATGACTTAATCACAGAGGCAGAAGAAATGTGCAAAGTCATTCGAGATAACCTCAAAGCAGCCCAATCCCGCCAGAAGAGCTACTATGATAGTAAGCACCGTGATTTGGCTTTCGAGATCGGAGATCATGTTTACCTCCGCGTCTCTCCTATGAAAGGTACTCGTCGCTTTGGTATCAAAGGGAAGCTTGCCCCTAGATACGTGGGACCTTTCAAGATCGTCAGCAAGAGAGGCGATCTCGCCTATCAACTCGAGCTTCCTTCAAACTTTGCAAATGTGCATGACGTGTTCCATGTCTCTCAGCTCCGAAAGTGCTTCAAGACTCCTGACCGCACCGTCAACTTCGAGGACATTGAGCTCCAAGAAGATCTCTCTTATCGTGAGCACCCCGTTGCTATTCTTGAAGAGACTGAACACAAGACTCGCAACAAGTCAATCAAATTCCTCAAAGTCAAGTGGTCACACCATTCCGACCGTGAAGCTACCTAGGAACGCGAGGATCACCTCCGTTCTGAGTACCCGGCGTTCTTTCAGTCTTAGATCTCGGGATGAGATCCTTTCGTAGTGGTGGAGTGTTGTAACACCCCGGATATGATTTTCCTAATATGTAATCCAACTCTTGCCGTTTCTGGCGTTAAGTTATTTTATTTTCTCGGGTTCGGGTCTTTGTCTCCGTGTGTTGTTATCGTTGTCATGCATCTCATATCATGTCATCATGTGCATTGCATTTGCATACGTGTTCGTCTCATGCATTCGAGCATTTTCCCCGTTGTCCGTTTTGCATTCCGGCGGTTCGTTCTCCTCCGGTGGTCATTTCTACCTTCCTTTCGTGTGTGGGGATTAAACATTTCCGGATTGGACCAAGACTAGCCAAGCGGCCTTGGTTTACTACCGGTAGACCGCCTGTCAAGTTTCGTACCATTTGGACTTCGTTTGATGCTCCAATGGTTAACCGAGGGACCGAGAAGGCCTCGTGTGTGTTGCAGCCCAACACCCTTCCAATTTGGCCCACGCGTGGCCGAAAACCGCACTTCTTTTGGACTCTCCTAGCTCCCTCTATGCCTATAAATAGACCCCTCTCGAAAATCCCGGATCCCCTCTTCCAAACCCTAGCCCCGCTCCATCCGCGCGGCCGGACAACGTCCGGGCCGCACCGGACATCCCGCCGCCGCCAACCCGCGATCGCCATGTGGCCGGGCGAGCCCCACATCGCCGCCGCCGCTCGAGGCCCGCCAGGCCCGCGGGAGGCCCTCCCGGGCCCATCGACCGCGCCGCCCCGCGCCCTCCTCCCTCCCCGCGCCTGGTGTCTGGCGCCGCCGCGCGCCACGACGAGGCACCGCCGCCCTGCAGCTCCCCGACGACGTCGGCCACCGCCTCCCCGAGGCCTCGCCGACCCGCCGCCACCTCGACCTCGCCTCCCCTCGCCCGGATCCGGCTCCGGCGAGCTCCTCCGGCCGCTAGGCGCTCCGGCCACTGCGCCCCTGTCGCCGGTGAACAGTTGCCGGCCAACCTCGTAAACCGCGCCCGGCCAGATCTGGATCCGGATCTTGCCTCGGTTGACTTTCATCCCCGAAACCCTAATATTTTGCTCTTGTTCATCTTGTCGTAACTCCGCATCCGTAGCTCCGTTTTGGGCATATAGCATATCAAAATGTTCATCTCAGAGAGTACATCATTTCATCTCATTGCATCATTTCATTTGAGTTCATCTTGATGCCCGAAATGCTGTTAGAAGAATGCTATTTGAGATAATTGTCAGATCTGCTGCTCCAATTAGATATTTTTCATTTTTGCCATGATTAATGTGTGCATGATATGCCCATGAGCTCTACATGTGTTTTGTTTTATGTTTTGCGATATATCCAGAGGTGCAACCCATGTATTTTTGTGATGTGTGTGGTGACTAGCACAAGCTTGCAAAGTGGAGCATTCGTTAATGCTGATTTCAGGGACTTAGCATTTCCACTAAGTCCTTGGACTGTTTATCTCATTATGCCATATGTTCATGTTGTTTCCTAGTGATCCGTGCCTCTTTTGAGGATGATCAGTAAGGATGTGTTGTTAATCTTGTAGTGCTCTATCCATCCATGTATTTGTTTGTAATTATGGAGCACCCTAGCTTGAGTCAATCGAGCTCTACGTTTGCTATTTCGTGAATCTGGGCAGATTGTCTACTTGTTAGTGATTTTGCCGAGGATGTTGTAGTTGATCCGTGCAAGCTATGTTATTGTTCTTGCCATGTCTAGCTTGTATTTTGTGTATTCTTGATGGGTGTATGCTTAGATTGTCATGACTTGCTCTGTAATGAGTGCATCGAGCTCGTAAACATGCCTACTTGATATCTGTTTCAGCATGCTCTTGTTTTCACTAAGTCTGAGAACTGATTATGTTTTTGCCATGTTCACATGCTTGCAAATGTATTTTCTGATCCCTTTTGGCTCAAGGTCACTAAGGGACTTTTGTTAAGCTCTTTGAGTAGCTCCATGCCATGCTTTACTTTGCCATGTTCAGGTCCTGTAGCATATAGTTTTCATGCTCCAAAGTGTGCTATCTGATCTGAAATTCTAGACAAGTGTTAATTTCACTAAGTCTGGAATCTGTTTGCCAAATGCATTTTTGCCATGCTTGTTTGAACCTGTTAATTGATGAATTGGCCGTAGCTCAGTGTTCATATTTTGTTAAGCATCATGAATGGATCCCTGCCATGTATTTTGTTGCCATGTTTGGTTGCTGTAGCATGTTCATCTCAATTTTCCAGTGGCACACTTGGTTTTCCAAGTTGAGGCCAGGTTCATTCATTCCTTGTCAAATCTTGCATATGCATCACATATTGCATCCCGCATAGCATACCATCTTTGCATCATATTGTTTGAGCCTTGCACGTGGTTGATTGTGTCCTTGTTGCTTGTTTGTCTTGTTTGGGTAGAGCCGGGAAACGAGTTCGCTAACGAGGAGCCCGTTGAGTTTGCTTTCGAGGATCCAATTAACTCTGACAACTTTGCAGGCAAGATGATCATACCATCGAAATCACTACTATCTTTGCTTTGCTAGATGCTCGCTCTTTTGCTATGCCTATGCTACGATGCCTACCACTTTCTTATCATGCCTCCCAAATTTCCATGTCAAACCTCTAACCCTCCATGTCCTAGCAAACCGTTGATTGGCTATGTTACCGCTTTGCTCAGCCCCTCTTATAGCGGTGCTAGTTGTAGGTGAAGATTGGAGACCGTTCCTTGTTGGGATATCATTATATTGCCATGTTATCTTAATGCATCTATATACTTGGTAAAGGGTGGAAGGCTCGGCCTCTCGCCTAGTGTTTTGTTCCACTCTTGCCGCCCTAGTTTCCGTCATATCGGTGTTATGTTCCCGGATTTTGCGTTCCTCACACGGTTGGGTTATAATGGGAACCCCTTGATAGTTCGCCTTGATTAAAGCTTTTCCAGCAATGCCCAACCTTGGTTTTACCATTTACCACCTAGCCTCTTTTTCCCTTGGGTTTTCGGAGCCCGAGGGTCATCTTATTTTAAACCCCCCCCGGGCTAGTGCTCCTCTGAGTGTTGGTCCACCTGTCAGCTGCCGGTGGCCACCAGGGGCAACTCTGGGCTGGCCTACCCGTACCTAAGACAATCTTAGTGTGCCCTGAGAAAGAGATATGTGCAGCTCCTATCGGGATTTGTCGGCACATTCGGGCGGTGTTGCTGGATTTGTTTTAACTTGTCGAAGTGTCTTGTAGAACCGGGATACCGAGTCTGATCAGAATGTCTCGGGAGGAGGTCTACTACTTCGTTGACCGTGAGAGCTTGTCATGGGCTAAGTTGGGACTCCCCTGCAGGGATTTGAACTTTCGAAAGCCGTGCCCGCGGTTATGGTCAGATGGGAATTTGTTAATGTCCGGTTGTAGATAACTTGAACCTTAACTTAATTAAAATGAATCAACTGTGTGAGTTATCGGGATGGTCTCTTCTCGGCGGAGTCCGGGAAGTGAACACGGTGTTGGAGTAATGCTTGCCGCAGGTTGCCCTCTAGTTACTCGTTCGCGCTTTGCCTCCTCTTCTCATTCTCTTTTGCGAACAGGTTAGCCACCATATATGCTAGTCGCTTGCTGCAGCTCCACATATTTTACCTTGCCTTTCCTATAAGCTTAAATAGTCTTGATCGGGAGGGTGCGAGATTGCTGAGTCCCTGTGGCTCACAGATTACTATTAAACCAGATGCAGGGCCTGATGACTCCGTTCCAGATGACGCGCTTGAGCTCAAGTGGAGTTCAACGAGGACTCACGCCGTTACTATGTTTCTTTTCCTGATGATCAGTAGTGGTGCCCAGTTGGGGCGATCGGGACCGTGTCGCTTGTTGGGTTGTTCTTTTATTTTGGCGCCGTAGTCGGGCCATGAGTGTTTGGATGATGTATTGCTATTTATGTACTTTGATTGACGTGGCGAGTGTAAGCCGACTATGTATCTCCCCTTTTATTATCTATATATTACATGGGATGTTGTGAAGATTGCCTAACTTGCGACATTGCTTTCAATGCGGTTATGCCTCTAAGTCGTGCCTCGACACGTGGGAGATATAGCCGCATCGAGGGCATTACAGCGGCGGTGGAGGAAGAGCTCATCGTGAGCGGATCGCCGCGGCGTTCGGCAAAGCTTGGGCGCGCGGCGGTGCGAGGAAGAAGAAGAAGAGCAAGGAGTAGCGTGGAGGAGGGGCGCGCGTGCTCTGCTGCGCCCCCACCTCCCCCTACTTATAGCCTCATGGGCTGCGAAGCCGAGGGGGCGGTCGTGGGATTTACTACGCCCACGACCCCACGACCCCCACGTTTCCACGCCAAAGTTACTGCGCGCAGTAACTTCACGGGAATCCCAACCGTCCGCTCGGGCCGCAGCGAATCCGCTCGTGTGCCGAGGTGCGGTAATGGCGGGCCCCGCCTGTGGGCCTGTCCCGTCACACGCGTGGGCAGGCAGACTGGCCCAGCCGCGTGTTGCCACGTGACAGGCCCGGAATAGGCGGCGGCCTGGAATCTTAGCTAGCACGCTACTCGGATCCCGCCATGGCGTTCAAAATATTGTACAAGTCAGAGTTGAGCGAGTCCGACTCCTTCTAGTCGGCCCGGCAGATGTCAAGCAAGATCCCTGCCTCGGGCACCCGGAAAGAGAAACTACCGAGGCTCCTCAGGCGATCGTCCGCGGCGCCTCATCAGCTTCGGGGACTACTGTCGGAGTAATGGGCCACGGGTAGGCTAACCCGAGCCCCTGAACCTTTCAAGACATCGGGGCAGGCTGCGCCCCTCAAGACCCCAGGACGAAGAGCCGCCTTCTGAGAAGTCGGCGGCAAGGCAACCGACTGCCCACTCACGGCCGAGTCCCGGGGACGACTTCAGGATGAGCCGACTCCTGACTGACGACTTCCAGAGAAGCCGGCCTTGGGGAGTCAGCCCACGACTCCAACAAACCCCATGCCCTCATCAGGAGGGATGGGACAGGGAGTGGCTATAGTAAAGCCCACTCCCACCCCTTTCCAGAGGCAGGCATGGCCACAGTACGCCGTACCCGCGGAGATCTCCGCCCGGCGCGGCACTGTTGCCATGCCGGCCCTGACATTAGCACCAGTGGGCAGAATCCTGCACCCATGACGGCTTGTCTGTACGACCCTAGGGCGGCGGGCCCCACCAGTCAGCGGGAGTCCAGAAGACGGCGAGAGCGTCACCAGTCGGACCCGTTGGGAGTCGGCCCCTGAGAGTCGGCCAGCCCCTCCCCCGGGGCCCATGTGCCATTAACCAGATATGACGGGGAGTGGCAATAGTGATCGCCCGCCAGGCGGCGAGGCTGTTGCCATGACCCCATGACCAAGCCCGCGTCATTAGAAGCACGGCTACAGTAATCAGCAGCCGGCAAGACCCGCCAGCGCCGGACACGGCCTGTCGGCGCTGTACCGGACTAGTCGGCGGGGCCCGCCAGTTGGCGGGCCCCAGCAATTGGCGGAGAAGACGGAGGCCAGAGAAACTGACGGCTGGGCCCGTGCCCGGCCAAATTACCATTGTACCCCTGGGGGGTAGGCTTATATAAACCCCCAGGGCACCCATGCAAAGGGTTCGAATCCATTAGCACTAGACCAGATCATATAGGAAGGAGAAAGCTAGCCTAGCCTTCTCCTACCTCCAGGAAATAGCTCAAGGAGCAACCGTGTACCCACTTTGCCATAGTGATCATGCGGAAACCCCACAGAGCAGCAGTAGGGGTCTTATCTCCCCGGAGAGCCTCGAAGCTGGGTAAGATTCGCCGGCGTGCATGCCTTCGCCTTATCTCGTTTCCAGGCACCGGCGACGTTCTACTCGCCCCCACCATGATAAGCCATCCCTTGGCATATGTCGCACCCAACCCCCGAAACTAGTCTTGGAAGTATTTTTTTGTTGTTTTGCGTATTTTGGGTCAAAGTTTGACCATGTATTGTATTTCACAAGCAAAATGTGAATGCATGTCACCAAAAATTGTATCGTTTGGTTCGTATCTGAATGTACTCTCAAATTATATTATTTTTGCAACGTATAACATATATTTTATGTGTGAAAATCATGGTCAATTATGACCCAGAATAAAAGGGAGACTAGTTAATGTGGGGTCGCTTTCTTAATTGAAGGGTAAATTGATTTTGATTTTGATCCAGTCACAACACGCCGGCCCTCTCATCCAATCCTAAATCGCTGCGGCACGCTCCTCTCCCTCTTCTCCATTGCAAAACCACCTCCTCTCCTCTCCATCATCTCCATTCCAAAACCGCCGTCTCGCCTCTCCCTCTTCTGATCATCTCCATTGCAAAACCACCTCCTCTCCTCTCCATCATCTCCATTCCAAAACCACCGTCTCGCCCCTCCCTCTTCTGATCTTCGCCATTGCAAAACCACCTCCTCTTCTCTCCATCATCTCCATTCCAAAATCACCGTCTCGCCTCTCCCTCTTCTCTATTGCAAGACCACCGTCTCTCCTCCCATCTTCCAAAGCTAGCACCGGACCACTCAGAAGGACATATATGGAGAGGATGCAACAGCGAATCAGGCAGATCGTCGGCGGCGACCAGGAAAAGTTAGCCAGGTTGAAGGAGATCCTTAGTTGGTTTGACAATGAGTGGGAGATTTCGAGGACGGTGCGGGCCATGTGGCAATGTATGCGAAAGAGCGAGACGGCGGCGATGAGGGCGGCGATGTACATGTACTCCTCGGCGGCAGTCACGCCGCAGTCCTCCGAGTTCATCGAGTATCTCCTCTAGGCAATGGTGCAGATAGATTTGCCCGAGGCGATAGTCAGGCGGAGGTGGTGGGCGTACAGGTCGAAGGTCGAGCACCCAGAGGATAACGAATCGATCGAGTATGGTGTGCCGCTCGTGAGGGTGCAGAGCCAGCCGGAGCCATAGGAGTATTTGTTCTCCCACCACAAGAGGAGGTCGGATGGCGCATCGTCGCTTCCCCGCCGTTCTCCACGGTTCCCTCGACGCTCGCCTCGTTTCAATGGCGGCGGCATGGTTTAAGGTAAGCTTCGCACTAACCTAATCTTCCACCTGCTCATGCTTACAATCAGTGTGACAGCTAATGAAAATCATGCTTACAATCATTCTCCGAGTACTACGCCAATCACCCTAAAATAGCTCTGGACCTTTGGGTCAAAGTTGTGACACAGTGTACAAATAAAGAAAAATAGATTGGTGCTTCTTTCAGAAAAGAGTACTCCCTAGAAGACTGCCAATATAAGCTACTAGTATTTGGTTAGATGATTTGTTTCCGAGAAAGATCCGTCCACAGAGAGCGCCACACATCCCACTGGTGGTGGTGGATGCCAATGCGTGCATGCAGCATGGTTGGTGTCGGTAATTTTTTACTTGGCACACCTCGCACTCTACATATATGCCGGTTCCATACGTACATTTGTGCAGTTCCACCAAAATGCAGCTGAATAACCCTGTTTGCACGGATAATGAAAAAGCGTGATTACATTATAGTGGCACTAGTTGATGAAACACACAAAATAAATAGAAGAAAATATTGTGATAGTATCATAGTATGCCATGCTGTGAGGGCGAGATGGGCCCTGCGACGCCTCATACGGTACGCCTTATACTGGACATCGTCCCAAGTCTCCCAGATACACCTTCTGCCAGTGATGAACATCAGTGTACAGCGGTAGTACAAGGAGGCGCCTTAAGACATTCAAATCTCTATTTTTGTACATATCAACTAAAATTAAGCACCCCAGTTTGCAGAAATGCTTAAACATTAACGATGGGACTAGTTGATGAAACATACATTAACAAAAAGAAGCACTTTCTTTATCTACATTGGAAATGAAATGATAGAGACGACACTCGCTCTATTTTAACTGTATTATTACTTCATTTTATCCGTGACACTAGGGTCGAGCAGGTGGCAAACGAGGTGTACTGTGCGTCGCAAGGATGGAGGCCGGGGGTGCTTAGACTGGGATGCTGAAGCTGGCTCTTTCAGTCACCAACATGGATGATTCAATTCATGGGACCTTTTGGTGCATTTCACCTAAAATGAAGCAATGACCCATGAGCTAGCAGCTTCTTCTTCAATTTTTTTTAAGAAAAGGGCTCCAGCCCCGGTTCCATTTCCATCAGAAAACGAAACCCATAGAGCTTCTTCTTCATTAGTTGCAATAAAATTGAGCAACATCAAGGTTGGTTGTGAAGCTCCTGGAATGCTCAACTATAATTTGGATATCATTTGTGCAGTTCAACTAAGATCGAGCGTGAAATGTATATCTCTGTTTGCACAAAAAAGGTGGAAAGGAGGGTGACTAACAAGTGATGAAACATGCATCAAATGAAAAGAAGCATGTTGCTTATCTGAATGGCAATCCTACAAGGACAGTAGCAATTTCTAAAGCACTGGCATTGCTAGATATTAGTGTGGGAATTAGGATTAACTATGACAACCGTTAAATACGATATTACTTTGGGCATGGGAGAGTAGGCGGACTAGGACAGTTGCATTTCTAACGAAAAGAACCAATTATCTTAATGGGAAATTTTAGCAGGACATGTATAGAAGTGCCATTGATTCATATTACTGGAGGCATTACATTGAAAACAACATTGTTTTAACGTGTCCTTACTTTTAACAGTGCAACTGCTACATTTTACCAGTGGCATTACATAAGAGTGGCTCGGGGCAACAAACATCACAACAGGATATCTGGGTTGGTCCAATTTTTGCTCGGTATAGCCACCTTATACTGTGTGAGGCTAGAAAATCTAGTGCTGGACTTACTCTGTTCACTTGTCCCCCAGTCCCCACTTTCTTTCCTTTTTCAAACAATACATCGGGTTTATATTGAGTTTGTACTGCGTTTCCCTTTATTTCCCTATTAGACCTAGACACCAGTTGGATAGCCAGTCTCTGCTACTTTTCGCCCCCATTATTTCCTCTTTCGACCAAGTCCTAGATTCAGGTAACAAATCCTCCCCCACCCCCACCCCCTTTCTTCCTTGTTTGAACCAAGTAGTACTAGATTCGAGTGCATGAACTAGTTTTACCTCTTAAACGTAAAAAAATTAGGTGGTTTTCAAACATCCGATCGATCCTATCTACGAGGGGGCATGAGAAATAGTAAAAGATACAAATGCAGCGACGTCAGGAGCTCGGGAAGTAGAGAAAGGCCAGATTCGAAGGAAGTTATACCTGATGGTCGCCGGGATGTCGCTAGGTGGGCGGCGGGAGGTCGGATCAGCCCACACTACGGCAGTGAGGAAGAAGGGGTCGGAGGCCCTCCCTCGCCAGCGGTGCTTGGGAGAAAACGGCAAGGTAGGCTGATCGGGACGCGCCCAGTAGTGGGTAAGAGCCGTTGCCGAGGACGACCGCGTGAACATTGCACCTTCTCACCTTCCCCGACGGAGAGGATCCGGCTAGATCTGTGACCAGCGGTGAGCAGAGAGAGAGAGAGAGAGAGAGAGAGAGAGAGAGAGTGTGGCCACCTCTGTCGTGTTCAGATCTGGAGAGGCCGAGACAGTGTGAAGAGAGCAACACTAGCAAGCAAGCGCGGAGGCTCCTGCCTATATAGTGGAGTAGTACTAGTTTTCTTTTGTCTACCGGAGCCGGTTTGAACTCGTCAATGACTGTCGAGAAGTCCTCATGCACGTGGCCCGGAGGCGCAGTTGTCGTCATTTTGATCTGAAGCGCCGTATTATAACATATAACATGAAAAAATGCCACATGACAAGAAATCACAACCTCACTGCCCAAAGGAGACAACATGAATCCCGACGGACAAACTAGACGAGGAACAAAGCTCAAATTAAAGATAAACTCGTAGAAAAGGGATCCGTCGATAGATGTCCTAATTAACATAGCCGGCTTGACCTAGATGGCAGCCGAGTAGTCACTGTTCGTGCATGTGCCCCCAATGACTAGCCCAACTCAGTTGTTGCTGTTTAATCCTCGCAGTGATCCGAAGCACATGACACCTAATTTTGCGAGATGACAAGAAACCTTTTTTTAGATTTCTCACCACAACTACAGCTATGTACAACACAACCTGCACGATATGTAGACGATAGCCAATCCAGGCGTGTCTGCTGGAGTTTGGTCACATGCATGGACGAAATGATCTTCCGTGTCTTGCAGGGATCGTCCAGGAACCAACGTAGTACAACACTTCTCTAGTACTATCGCTCGTCTCCCTCTTCTATTAAGTCACCCGACTTGCGGGGCCGGCGAGTGTGCCTATGATCGGTTCTCAATTGTCATCCCACATGTGTGTGCAAACGCAATATGACGTGCATTCCAATCGGAGAGCAGATTGCCAGACCGACCGACCGTCTGGGGTGCGACGCGAACGCGACGGGCGTGCTGTATACTATGTACATGTGTACCACCGTTTTCTAGACGCTTTGCTCCATGGCACGGGCGCAATCCATGGATACAAAATTAGTATACTGTATATTATTTAAAAGTCGAGGGCAGGGCTTTTCCTGCGTGGTAGGCGGTGGGGCAGTTCCGCCTAGTCGGTTTGAGAGAGACGCGAGAAAATGAGGGAGTAGGCTGCTGCAAACGTAGGGCTGTGTGATCTGATAGCGAGTTACTGCTGGACAGGTGGGGCCCCGTGATTTGACTTGCCATTATCATTTTAACTTCGGCGCTATGACCGGCGTGAGTCTCCCGATTCCTGACCACCTCCATACAGGTGCCTCTCCCAATGCTCCACCATGTAGTAGAGGCTAGCTCTTGCATGAGAGCCCACTTCTCCACTTTTTCCTTGCCTCTCTTTCCTCCACATATGCAAAAATGCCATGTAAAGCGCACTATTGTACTTACTTTTACTTGCTCCTACAGGTGCTTAAGCTTGCCACATAGGCATAAAGTCTGATGTGGCAAGTTAATCAAGAAGAGAGAGACTAGTTTGGTGACCCAAGGAAGAAACGGTGCTAAGCGCATGTACCTAGGTGAAAAGACAATTTTGAGTCTATAGCTAATTAAATGAAGCAAACTTAGCAACACCATTTCATTGGAAGAGGTCACTCCTTGGCAAATGCAATAAATACTAGTACTCCCTGTGTCCCATAATATAAGAACGTTATTGGCACTACACTAGTGTCAAAAACATTCTTATATTATGGGACGGAGGGAGTACGAAGAAAGAGATAGAGAGGAGTAAAAAGTACACTTATAGCCAACCTTGTTGTAGTATGAGTGACTAAGTGATGACTATGTATGACATGCCAACATCAGATAGCCTAACGCACCGTGTTAAATCTCCAAGGACGTGACCATGATGCGGGCTGCTGGCAGCCCTTGGATCTGAGATCAAACGGTCGCATGCTAAGTTGCTGAAAATTTGCAGAATAACCCTCTAGGATAGGATATTCATCCATAGGTCTAGAATCACGCCATGCAACCGTTCGATCTCAGATCCAAGGGCTCTCGGAAGCCCGTATCATGGGAGAATGGAAAGCCACTACCCTGCCGTTCGCACGCTGGCAGTTCGCTCCTACTCGTCCCTGCACGTCCTTCAATACTATGGCGGTTCGCTCCTAGTCGTCCCGTCCATTCACATTACGGCAGTTCCACTAATCCTAACCCTCCTCCCAAATCCATGGCGTCCCAAATCTCCACGATCGGCGGTGAGTACAAGGTTAGAACCATCACCGGCGATGAGTTCGACATCATCTACACCCGTTCTTCCGCGACGGTGAAAGGATGCCTTTCTCGCTTTAGACGCATGTTCGAAGACTCAGATGATGAGTGGGTCGCTGGGCTAGATGTTGAGTACACCATAGTCCTGGGACAAGAGAAGGATCTAAAGGATGAAGAGAGGAAGAAGCCCGCCGTGATCCAGGTTTGCGTGCATGACTTATGCTTGGTCTACCACATATGCCATGCCGACGTTGAGTGCCAGGATTTTAAGGACTTCCTCGAGAGCAACATAGTCAAATTCATTACTGTAGACTTTGGTAACGACAAAGAAGTCCTACGTCGGATAGGCCTCATTGTAGGCAACACCTTCGATCTCCAGAAGAATCGGCTGGTGTCCTCTCGTCAGCCTTCAATGCTGACCCTGGCAGGATCCATGGTTCATCCTTCGTACGGTAAACTGGAGAAACCTACATACACGTTTCATCGTCATGCATGGCAGCAGAATGTACTAGATATAGACCACATCCACTACGCTGCAATGGATGGCTACCTTTGCTTCAATATCTACAAGGGTTGGATGAAGAGCAACAACCAAGTGTGCGGTTCAAGCAAAGAAGTATCAGCCAAGAGGAAGAGGGACAAGGACGAAGTCGAGGACGTGGACGAGGACTCCGAGTAAGGTGGAAGTGTCGTTGCTCATGGTGGTTCTAATGCAGTGTCTACCAGAATAGTTGCAAAGTTTAATTTCAGGTGTGCTTAATTTAATTTGAGGGGTGTGTTGTGCTGAGCCCCCAGCAGAACTATGTTATGTTTCTTCTCGTTACTTTAACTCTTCAGTACGTACATACTAGTATTTCTTACATTTCATCTTTTAGTTGGTATAGTACTACCACTCGTTTCTTCACATTATATACCTACAATATATATGGCCAACATCATATAGCCAGCAGTTTAGTTGTCAAAGAACTTCAGGGTGCTTAGTTTCGTCAAAGAATTCCAGGATGCTTAGAGGGTGCTTGGATACAAGGGACTTATTTTAGTCTGACTAAAAATGGTCTCTTAAGAGGCTAAAGTTCCAAGCACCACTGACTAAAGAGGGGCTAAAACTAGTCTTGAGACTAAAATTTTTTAGTCAGGAGTACCCCTACTAAAATGTGGATTAGTCCTCTCTCTACTCATTTAACTCCTCTCCTTTAACGCAGGAGAGTTCTGGATTGGAGGTTTTGGAGGATAATAAATTCTCATTAACTTGATTTTAGCCTTTTTAGTATTTGGATCCAAGCATGGGTGAGGCTAGCACGTTTTAGTCCCACTACTTTTAGTCATGGGACTAAAACGTATCCAAGCACCCTCTTAGTTTTATTTGAGGGGTGGGGTGTGCTGGACACCATTATTGTGACTAGCCTTTTTAATAGTACTATATGCATAATTTGGCGACGAGCGCTCTCTATATGTACCACCTTTTTTTTAATTTCAAGTTTTGCTCCATGGCGCAATCCATCGATACTACTGTTGTACAAAAGTATACATTTTTTTAAAGGCTAGAGGGCAGGGCAGTCTAGCTTGGTCAGTTTCACGAGAGGCTAGGGCCTTTGTGATTTGACGGCTCATTACCGCTGGAAGGCGGGGCCTTGTGATTTGACTGCTCATATAAATGCACCGACGACCTGATCGAGGAGGAGCAAAGAACCATGCGGTATACTCAAGTTTTCCACTGGAGTAGTACTGCGATGGAGGAGCATGAAACACGGCAGCCCAGTGCCATATGGCGATAAAAAATGATCTAATTTGCTAGTCATCTCATTGTTAGCATTGCTCTATTCATTCCCTCAAAAAAACCATTGTTCTATTCATGCCTCGCAGAGAACGTGGCACGTGCGGCGAAACACCCGAAGCAAAAGATGAAACACAGGAGCAAAAAAATGCTGTGTTGGAAATATGCCCTAGAGGCAATAATAAAATTGTTATTATTATATTTCCTTGTTCATGATAATTGTCTATTGTTCATGCTATAATTGTGTTATCCGGAAATCATAATACATGTGTGAATACATAGACCACAACATGTCCCTAGTGAGCCTCTAGTTGACTAGCTCGTTGATCAATAGATGGTTACGGTTTCCTGACCATGGACATTGGATGTCGTTGATAATGGGATCACATCATTAGGAGAATGATGTGATGGACAAGACCCAATCCTAACCCTAGCACAAGATCGTGCAGTTCGTATGGTAAAGCTTTTCTAATGTCAAGTATCTTTTCCTTAGACCATGAGATTGTGCAACTCCCAGATACCGTAGGAATGCTTTGGGTGTGCCAAAAGTCACAACGTAACTAGGTGGCTATAAAGGTTCACTACGGGTATCTCCGAAAGTATCTGTTGGGTTGGCACGAATCGAGACTGGGATTTGTCACTCCGTATGATGGAGAGGTATCTCTGGGCCCACTCGGTAAGACATCATCGTAATGAGCTCAATGTGACTAAGGGGTTGGTCACGAGATGATGTGTTACGGAACAAGTAAAGAGACTTGCCGTAACGAGATTGAACAAGGTATCGGTATATCGACGATCGAATCTCGGGCAAGTGCTATACCGGTAGACAAAGGGAATCGTATACATGATTGATTGAATCCTTGACATCGTGGTTCATCTGATGAGATCATCGTGGAACATGTGGGAGTAAACATGGGTATCCAGATCCTGTTGTTGGTTATTGGCCGGAGAGATGTCTCGGTCATGTGTGCATAGTTCCCGAAACCGTAGGGTCTACACACTTAAGGTTCGGTGATGCTAGAGTTGTAATGGGAATTGTATGTGGTTACCGAAAGTTGTTCGGAGTTCCAGATGAGATCACAGACGTCACGAGGAGTTCCAGAATGGTCCGGAGGTGAAGATTTATATATGGGAAGTCCAGTTTCAGTCACCGAAAAGGTTTCGGGGTTTATTGGTATTGTACTGGGACCACCGAAGGGGTTCTGGGGGTCCATCGGGAGGGTCCACCTTCCCCGAAGGACCTGATGGGCTGTAGTTGGGTGGGAACCAGCCCCTTAGTGGGATGGTGCGCCCCCCAAGGGCCCAAGGCGCCTAGGGTTGGAAACCCTAGGGGGGCACTGCCCCCCCCCCGGGGCGGGCGCCCCCCTAGTTGGAAACCCTAAGGGGCCGCTGCCCCCACCCCCGAGGGGCCGCCGCCCCCCTCTAGATGGATCTAGGGGGCCTGCCCCCTCTCCCCTTCCCGCTATAAATAGTGGGGGGTGGGAGGGCAACCGCACCCCTTTCTCCTGGCGCAGCCCTCCCCCTTCCTAGACCTTCTCCTCCTCCGTAGCGCTTAGCGAAGCTCTGCCGGAGAACCACGAGCTCCACTGCCACCATGTCGTCGTGCTGCCGGAGCTCTCCCTCAAATTCTCCTTCCCCTTGCTGTATCAAGAAGGAGGAGACGTCCCCGGGCTGTACGTGTGTTGAATGCGAAGGCGCCGTCGTTCGACGCTTAGATCGGAATCAACCGTGATCTGAATCGCTACGAGTACGACTCCTTCATCCGCGTTCTTGTAACCCTTCCGCATCGCAGTCTTCAAAGGTATGAAGATTCACTCCCCTCTCGTTGCTAGTAAACTCCATAGATTGATCTTGGTGATGCGTAGAAATTTTTTAATTTCTGCAATGATCCCCAATAGTGGCATCATGAGCTAGGTCTATACGTAGTTTCTATGCACGAGTAGAACACAAGTTGTTGTGGGCGTCAATTTTGTCAATTTACTTGCCGTTACTAGTCTTATCTTGATTCGGAGGCATCGTGGGATGAAGCGGCCCGGACTGACCTTACACGTACACTTACGTGAGACAGGTTCCACCGACTGACATGCACTAGTTGCATAAGGTAGCTAGCGGGTGTCTGTCTTTCCCACTTTAGTCGGATCGGATTTGATGAAAAGGGTCCTTGAGGGAGTCCTGGATTAGGGGGTATCCGGACAGCCAGATTATATCCTTTGGCCGGACTGTTGGACTATGAAGATACAAGATTGAAGACTTCGTCCCATGTCCGGATGGGACTCTCCTTGTCGTGGAAGGCAAGCTTGGCAATACGGATATGTATATCTCCTTCCTTGTAACCGACTCTATGTAACCCTAGCCCCCTCCGGTGTCTATATAAACCGGAGGGTTTTAGTCCGTAGGACAACATACAATCATACCATAGGCTAGCTTCTAGGGTTTAGCCTCTCTGATCTCGTGGTAGATCAACTCTTGTACTACTCATATTATCAAGAATAATCAAACAGGACGTAGGGTTTTACCTCCATCAAGAGGGCCCGAATCTGGGTAAAACATCGTGTCCCCTGCCTCCTGTTACCATCCGCCTTAGATGCACAGTTCGGGACCCCATACCCGAGATCCGCCAGTTTTGACACTGACATTGGTGCTTTCATTGAGAGTTCCTCTATGTCATCACCGATAGGCTTGATGGCTCCTTCGATCATCGATAGTGATGCAGTCCAGGGTGAGACTTTTCTCCCTGGACAGATCTTTGTATTCGGCGGCTTCGCACTGCGGGCCAACTCGCTTGGCCATCTGGAGCAGATCAAGAGTTACGCCCCTAGCCACCAGGTCAGGTTTGGAAGCTTAAACTACACGGCCGACATCCACGGAGACTTGATCTTCGACGGATTCGAGCCCCTGCCGAGTGCGCCGCACGGTCACAATGAGCATGATTTAGCTCTACCATCGGAAAGTGTTCAGGAGACCGCACCGGCAACCGCCCCGACCCTCAATTCGGAGCCAATTGCGCCATCCATGGATGGGTGGATAGACCCCACCACGGAGGCCGTATTCTCAGCGGCGATCGAGCCGAGTATTGACCTTACCCTTCACGGGAGCCGTGACGCCGAACTGCCGGATTCTTCGCCGGCCACGGACTCCGAACCGCCTGCGCCCGTGCCTATCGAACCCGACTGGGCGCCGATCATGGAGTTCACCTTCGCGGATATCTTTCAGCACTCGCCCTTCGGCGACATACTGAACTCATTAAGGTCTCTCTCCCTGTCAGGAGAGTCCTGGCCAAACTATGTTCGGCAGGATTGGGATGCGGATGACGAAGAAATTCACCGCCCACCCACCACCCACTTAGTAGCCACTGTCGACAATTTGACCGACATGCTCGACTTCGACTACGAAGACATCGACGGTATGGACGACGATGCGGGAGACAAAGAGGAACCACTGCCCACAGGGCACTGGACAGCCACCTCATCATTTGATATATACACGGTGGACACACCCAAAGAAGGCAATGGCGACGAGACAGCGGAGGACGACCCCTCCAAGAAGCAACCCAAGCGATGACGTCAGCGGCGCCGCTCGAAGTCTCGCCAAAGCAAAAGCGGTGACACCGGCACAGGAGATAATAGCACTCCGGACAGTGGCGAAGACGACAACAATCCCCTCCAGCAAGATTTAGAGCAGGAGGATGGAGAAGCCAGCCCTCTCGAGAGAGCGGCAGATGGAGAGGCGGAGGATGATAATTACATGCCTCCCTCCGAAGACAAGGCAAGCCTCGACGACGACGAAATTGTCATGCCGGAGGATCCCACCGAGCAAGAGCGCTTCAAGCGCCGGCTTATAGCCACGGCAAATAGCCTTAGGAAAAAGCAGCAGCAGCTTCAAGCTAATCAAGATTTGCTAGCTGAAAAATGGACTGAAGTCCTTGCGGCCGAGGAATATGAACTTGAACGCCCCTCCAAGAGTTACCCAAAGCACATGTTGCTACCCCGACTGGAGGAGGAAGCATTAAAACCTACATCTCCAGCATATGACGTGGCTGATCGGCCACCTTGTGGCCGCGACAGAGAGGCATTTCAGCCAAAAACTCAGCCCGCACCCCGACGCCACGCAAATAAAAATGACAAGGCACGGGGAAACACGCTAGACCTGCGAGGCGTATTGGAGGACAAAGCAAAACACGCAAGATCGATCTACGGATCACGAGGGCGCGCCACTATGCGAGACGATAACCTTCATGCCGGATACAGTAAAAGTAAATACGGCCGGGCCAAACAAAGCGGGCAAGACTCATTCGAGCTGCTTCGCGACATAGCCCACTACAGAGGCGCCACACACCCCATATGCTTCACAGACGAAGTAATGGATCACCAAATCCCAGATGGTTTCAAACCCGTAAATATCGAATCATAAGACGGCACAACAGATCCTGTGGTATGGATCGAGGACTTCCTCCTGCACATCCACATGGCCCGTAGTGACGATCTACACGCCATCAAATACCTCCCACTCAAGCTCAAAGGACCAGCTCGGCATTGGCTCAACAGCCTGCCAGCAGAATCCATTGTCTGTTGGGAAGATCTGGAAGCCGCATTCCTCGACAACTTCCAGGGCACTTATGTATGACCACCAGATGCCGATGACTTGAGCCACATAATTCAGCAGCCAGAGGAATCGGCCAGGCAATTCTGGACACGGTTCCTGACAAAGAAAAATCAAATCGTCGATTGTCCAGATGCAGAAGCCCTAGCAGCTTTTAAGCACAACATCCGCGACGAGTGGCTCACCCGGCACCTTGGCCAGGAAAAACCAAAATCTATGGCAGCCCTCACGACACTCATGACCCGCTTTTGCGCGGGAGACGACAGCTGGCTGGCTCGCAGCAATAACATATCAAAGAACCACGGTACTTCAGATACCAAGGATAGCAATGGCAGGTCACGTCGCAACAAACATAAGCGCCGCGTCAATAGCGACAATACCGAGGATACGGCAGTCAATGCCAGATTCAGAGGCTCTAAACCCGGTCAGCGGAAAAAGGCATTCAGAAGAAGCACTCCGGGCCCGTCCAGTTTGGACCGTATACTCGATCGCTCGTGCCAAATACATGGCACCCCCGACAAGCCAGCCAACCACACCATCAGGGAATGTTGGGTGTTCAAGCAGGCCGGCAAGTTAAACGCCGAAAACAAAGATAAGGGGCTATATAGCGATGATGAGGAGGAGCCCCGGCAGCCGAACACCGGAGGGTAGAAGAGGTCCCCCCCACAAGTGCGGACGGTGAACATGATATACGCAAGCCACATCCCCAAGAGGGAGCGGAAGTGTGCGTTAAGGGATGTATATGCGTTGGAGCCAGTCGCCCCAAAGTTCAACCCATGGTCCTCCTGTCCGATCACCTTCGATCGCAGGGACCATCCCACTAGTATCCGTCATGGCGGGTTCACTGCACTCGTCCTAGACCCAATCATTGACATATTTCACCTCACTCGAGTCCTTATGGATGGCGGCAGCAGCCTGAACCTGCTTTATCAAGACACAATGCGCAAAATGGGTATAGACGCCTCAAGGATCAAACCCACAAAAACGACCTTCAAAGGCGTCATACCAGGTGTAGAGGCCCATTGCACAGGCTCAGTCACACTGGAAGTGGTCTTCGGATCCCTGGATAACTTCCGGAGCGAGGAGTTAATCTTCGATATAGTCCCGTTCCGCAGCGGCTATCATGCACTGCTCGGGCGAACCGCATTTGCGAGATTCAACGCGGTACCGCACTATGCATATCTCAAGCTCAAGATGCTAGGACCTCGGGGGGTCATCACAGTCAATGGAAACACAGAGCGCTCTCTCCGCACAGAGGAGCACACTGCGGCCCTCGCAGTAGAAGCGCAAAGCAGCCTCTTAAGGCAATCCACCAGTTTGGCGATTAAAGACCCGGACACCTTCAAGTGCGCCTAGAGTAATCGGCAACAAGACCGCCTGGCATGTTCCGAGCTCGCATAGCAATGCGGCCCCACCCCAGTACCAGGCAAACGGTGAAATCTGTGCCACGCGTACATAATTACGCATTGAAAATACCATGGGCACAGGTGGGGAGGGGCACGACTACGGCACGCCCCAAGACGCGGCTCAACCGCACTAGGGGCTTCCCACTTTGTTATTTTTCTCTCTTTTAGGACTTTAATCTCTAGAAACCCTGTCCGGCAGTACAATTGCCGGACACACGATGCAACAACCAAGGAGGCAGAAAGCTACGTCGCAGCACGGAACTCCCAGGTGGTCTCTGATAACGAGTGAAATACTTGCTTTAAATACCATTCCTCAGGTTGCCCTTGGAGGGGACATGTCAAATAGTCCTACTTTTTTCTTATCGCACTACTTGTATCATTCTACTTCGACACACCTTTTTGAATAAACAATGCATAGCACTACACTATTACCGCATTCTCTATTCTTTATATATATGTGTGTTCATTCATGACATTCAGCACCCGTACACTCTGGTACGATCAATACGCCAGGGGCTTAAGTGTACCCCATAATACAGCGTGAGAAGTCTGAACACTTTCGACAGTGCAGCACCCCGAACTTATAGCACTATATGCATCAGCTCCGAATCATGTCTTGGGTCAATAGTTGGGTTTGACCGGCTCCCATGTTTTGGTACCTTACGTTCCGCTATATCGGCTAAGGTAGCACTGGGAGAACTACTGCGATTGTGCCCCGGTTCATCTGGGCAAGCACCTCAGTAGAGAAAGATAAAACTGACTGTCATGATAAGGCGAGAGCTAGTCGCTGTTCGAGAGGTCTCGAGTCCCTAAAGACTTATGCCGCTTAGAGCGAGGAGTCGGCTTTGTCCGTCTTAAGACGTGTATAGCGCCCCGAATTCGGCCTTCCGAATACTAGGGGCTTTGCCAAAATTTAAAATTGTAGACTTCTATGGCTAAGTGAGAGTGATAAAGCATTATAGTCTGAATGCCTTGTTCGTTGCGCTGAGCACCTCCCTCGAAGGACCCAACAATGGGAACAAGAGTGCTCAGATTGATCCCGAACACCCCAGCACTCGTGGCATGGGGGCAGAAGCCGACGACTAGCCATCTCTCAGATTTCATAAGCAGCCGCACAAAAGGTAATATTTTAAATTCAAACAAGCGTTGCATAGCGCATATGAACAAGTTTTCATAATACAGGATCACACGAGCAAGTTCATTCAAAATTTACATCCTTCGCACACTCGTCCGCCACAAGACGGGCACCCTTCAGGACACCCTCATAATACATTTCGGGGTGGCGATGCTCCTTGCCCTGCGGCGGCCCCTCCTTCACCAGCTTCTCGGCGTCCATCTTGGCCCAGTGCACCTTCGCATGGGCAAAAGCCCGGCGTGCACCTTCGATGCAGACGGACCGCTTTATGACTTCCAGCCGTGGGCAGGCATCCACAAGCCGCCTCACCAGGCCGAAGTAGCTGTTGGGAAGGGAGTCGCCAGGCCACATCCGTACTATAAGGCCCCTCATGGCCTGTTCGGCTGCCTTGTGCAGCTCGACCAGTTGCTTCAGCTGGTCGCTCACAGGCATCGGGTGTTCGGTCCCAGTATACTGAGACCAGAACAACTTCTCCGTCGAGCTTCCCTCCTCGGCCTGGTAATACTTCGCGGCATCCGACACGCTGCGGGGCAAATCTGCGAATGCTCCTGGAGAGCTCCAGACTCGGGTAAGTAACAAGTAATTTACTTTCACATGCTTGCTTTGCATATTGAAGGCCTTACCCGCCACTATCTTCCTCATCGACTCAATTTCCTGGAGGGACTTTGGGCCTTCAGCCTTGGCATGCCTTGTGCTCTCGAGGGCCGCGGCAAGCTCGGACTCTCGCGTCTTCGAGTCAAGCTCCAAAGCCTCGTGCTTCTTCACGAGAGCCTGGAGCTCTTGCTGCACCTCGCCCACCCATACCTCTTGTTTTTCCCGCTCGGTGCACTCCTTGGACACTTTGTTTTCGGCCTCGGACAGCGCTTGCTTCAGGGTCACCACTTCAGTCGTGGCCCCTGACACATCCATGATGATCCTATCATTTTGCAACCGCATCTTTTATATATATATATATATGGACAAGGCATTACTTACCTTTGTTCTCCATGAGCTGCCACTTGGCAAGACCGAGCTCTTTCTCGGACCGCTCGAGGTTCTACCTCAGTGCAGCGACCTCCGCCGCCAGTGCGGCAGAGGTCAGCAGCGAAGCCTGCATACGTATACAGACATACTTATATTAGACTCCTGCAGATATTATTTAATCCTCTATTCGGCTTTTCTTTGTGAACACCAAACAGAGCATCAGGGGCTAATGTCTATGCAGTAATATTTTCCTATATTTTAAATACTTACCTCAAAGCATGTTAGAAGGCTGGCATAGGCTTCAGTCAGTCCGCTCCTGGCGGACTGAACTTTCTTGATCACCGCACTCATAATAGTGTGCTGCTCTTCGTCGATGGAAGCACCGTGAAGCGCTCCCAGCAGGTTGTCCGGAGCCTCTGGATGGAAAGAGGTCACCGGCACGGGCGGCTTGCCCCTCTTGGAAGGGGGGCGCCTGCCGGAGTCCGGAACCACTGGAGGTTCTGGCACGGCGTTCGGCTGGGGGCCGAACTTGGAGCCCTTGGGAGTCTTGATCCCTTCGCACTTGGAGTCCGGAAGGTCGCCTTGACGCGCCTCCGGGACTGTCTCCCCATGGCTCGGTGCCCCTCGAGACAGTACCTCAACATTGTCCGTAGGGCGAGGAGAGGAGGCGGTTGGAAGTGTATCGCTATCCATATCCGACGAGTCCAAGGAACCGTCCGAGGAGGATACGTCGATACGGGCTCGGGGCGGACTGCATGATCATATTGGACGATTAGGAGAAGCAGTGCAATAAAAGTATGCTATGAGTTACTCTGGTATCCGAATACTTACGACTTTGCCAGGGGCTTGGCCCTGAGTAACCACTCGTCTTCGCCATCGGCGGCGGTGGTGGAATAGTCCGGAAGGAGAGTCCTTCCCTTCTTGGACCCTTCGGCCTCCCCGGTTGGGGCGGCATTCCTTTTCTTGTCTCCCCGGCTGGAGGGGGAGAGTCTTCATCTTCCTCCTCCTCGTTTTCACGGGAGGAGTGTGTCTCGGAGTTATCGGACGATGAGTCCGATACCACCTAGCGCCGGGAACTCTTTCGGGTTCCCTTGGCCTTCTTCTTGGTCTTCTCCGGCACCTCATAAGGAGCCGGAGTCCGCATCTCTGTCAGGAGAGCGTCCGCAGGGTCTTCGGGTAGAGGGGCCGGACTGTTAATCTGCTCCGATGTCTCCACCCAGTCCTGTCAAAGGCATGGGAGCTCAGACCCCGCACATGGTTAAGCTATGGGAAATAAATACCCTACCAGATGTACAGAACTTACCGGATTCGCAGGGTGCTTCGCGCTTAGCCCGCGGTCCTCGGTAAGAGAAGAAGGGACCTCGGCGCCCTTGAACAGCACCTTCCAGACGTCCTTATGCGTCGTGTCGAAGAGCTCGCGTAGAGTCTGGTGCTGGGCCGGGTCAAACTCCCATAAGTTGAAAGCCCGTTGTTGACACGGGAGGATCCGGGGGAAGAGCATGACCTGGACTATGTTGACAAGCTTAAGTTTCTTGCTTATCATGTTCCGGATACACTTCTGGAGTCCGTCCAGCTCCACCGATGAACCCCAGGACAGGCCCTTCTCCTTCCAGGAAGTGAGCCGCGTGGGGATTCCGGATCGAAACTCGGGGGCCGGCACCCAGTTGGTGTCGCGCGGCTCGATGATGTAGAACCACCCCGACTGCCACCCCTTTATGGTCTCCATGATGGAGCCCTCGAGCCATGTAACATTGATCATTTTGCCCACCATGGTTCCGCCGCATTCCGCTTGTTGGCCGCCTACTACCTTCGGCTTGATATTGAAGGTCTTCAGCCACAGGCCGAAGTGGGGCCGGATGCTGAGGAAAGCCTCGCACACGATGATAAACACCGAGATGTTGAGGATGAAATTCGGGGCTAGATCATGAAAGTCCAGCCCATAATAGAACATAAAGCCGCGGACGAATGGACGGAGGGGAAATCCCAGTCCGCGGACGAAGTGGGGGAGTAAAACCACCCTTTCGTGAGGTTCCGGGGTAGGGACGATCTGCCCCGCGGCTGGCAGCCGGTGCGCGATATCCGCGGCTAAGTATCCGGCCCCACGCAGTTTTTTGATGTGTCCCTACATGACGGAGGAGACCATCCACTTGCCTCCCGCTCCGGACATGTTTGGAGAGAGTTGAGGAGAAGGATGTGGACTTGGGCGTTGGAGCTCAAGTGCGCGAGAATGGATGAGAAAGGGGGAAGAAGGCGTGGGTAGGAAAAGGTGAAACCTTATCCCTTTATAAGGGCGGACGAAACTATGCGCCCCCACTAGCCTGGTAAAACTCGCTTATCCCCCAAGTGCCATAATTGATGGAGCGGTTGGGTTATCCACGTCTATATTAATGGGAAACCCATAATAAGGGGACACGATCTCTGCTTCGACAAGACGTGCCAAGGAAACCGCCTCACGAAACACGCTGAGATAGGTTATGAAAAACGATTCGAATAAAGACCTGGCTGTGGTGTGATGTCACACTACGGGGTACGTCAGCAGATTAGATTTGTGTAAATATTATTCCCTCTACGGTGGTATGTGGAACTTATTTTGCAGAGTCGGACACGATCCTCGTGTTCAAAGATCTTCTATGAAGTATTCGGAGGAGGAACCCTCCTTGCAATGCCGAAGACAATCTGCGCGTCAGACTTATCGTCATTGAAGCCTGGTTCAGGGGCTACTGAGGGAGTCCTGGATTAGGGGGTGTCCGGACAGCCGGATTATATCCTTTGGCCTGACTGTTTGGACTATGAAGATACAAGATTGAATACTTCGTCCCGTTTCTGGATGGGACTCTCCTTGGCGTGGAAGGCAAGCTTGGCAATACGGATATGTAGATATTTTTCCTTGTAACCGACTCTGTGTAACCCTAGCCCCCTCCGGTGTCTACATAAACCGGAGGGTTTTAGTCCGTAGGACAACATACAATCATACCATAGGCTAGCTTCTAGGGTTTAGCCTCTCTGATCTCGTGGTAGATCAACTCTTGTACTACTCATATTATCAAGAATAATCAAGCAAGACGTAGGGTTTTACCTCCATCAAGAGGGCCCGAACCTGGGTAAAACATCGTGTCCCCTGCCTCCTCTTACCATCCGCCTTAGACGCACAGTTCGGGACCCCCTACCCAAGATCTGCCGGTTTTGACACCGACAGTCCTTATGAAGGGTAAATAGAAATTGGCATATCACCTTGTGGTTTTGGCGTAGGTAAGAAACATTCTTGCTAGAAACCTATAGCAGCCACATAAAATTTGCAACAACAATTAGACGACGTCTAACTTGTTCTTGCAGCATATGTCGTGTGATGTGATATGGCCAAAAGGATGTGATGAATGATATATGTGATGTATGAGATTGATCATGTTCTTGTAATAGTAATCACGACTTGCATGTCGATGAGCATGACAACCGGCAAGAGCCATAGGAGTTGTCTTAATTTATTGTATGACCTGCGTGTCAATGAAAACGCCATGTAATTACTTTACCTTATTGCTAACCGTTAGCCATAGTAGTAGAAGTAATAGTTGGCGAGACAACTTCATGAAGACACGATGATGGAGATCATGATGATGGAGATTATGGTGTCATGCCAGTGACGATGATGATCATGGCGCCCCAAAGATGGAGATCAAATGGAGCAAAATGACATTGGCCATATCATGTCACTATTGGAATGCATGTGATGTTTATCATGTTTTACATCTTATTTGCTTAGAACGACGGTAGCTTAAATAAGATGATCCCTCGCAATAATTTCAAGAAAGTGTTCCCCCTAACTGTGCACCGTTGCGAAGGTTCGTTGTTTCGAAGCACCACGTGATGATCGGGTGTGATAGATTCTAACGTTCGAATACAATGGGTGTAAGCCAGATTTACACATGCAATACACTTAGGTTGACTTGATGAGCCTAGCATGTACAGACATGGCCTCGGAACACGGAAGACTGAAAGGTCGAACATGAGTCGTATAGAAGATACGATCAACATGAAGATATTCACCGATGATGACTAGTCCGTCTCACGTGATGATCGGACACGGCCTAGTTGAATCGGATCATGTATCACCTAGATGACTAGAGGGATGTCTATCTGAGTGGGAGTTCATTAAATAATTTGATTAGATGAACTTAATTATCATGAACATAGTCTAAAAACTTTGCAATATGTCTTGTAGATCAAATGGCCCACGCTAATGTTGCCTTCAACTTCAACGCGTTCCTAGAGAAAACCAAGCCGAGAGACGATGGTAGCAACTACACGGACTGGGTCCGTAACCTGAGGATTATCCTCATAGCTGCCAAGAAAGCATATGTCCTTGAAGCACCGCTAGGTGATGCACCTGTTTTCCCAGCAACTCAAGACGTTATGAATGCCTGGCAGTTGCGTAGTGATGATTACTCCCTAGTTCAGTGTGCCATGCTTTACAGCTTAGAACTGGGGCTTCAAAAGCATTTTGAGCAGCACGGAGCATATGAGATGTTCCAAGAACTGAAAATGGTTTTCCAAGCTCATGCCCGGGTCGAGAGATATGAAGTCTCCGACAAGTTCTATAGTTTTAAGATGGAGGATAATAGTTCTGTCAGTGAGCACATACTCAAAATGTTTGGGTTGCACAACCGCTTATCTCAGCTGGGAGTTAATCTCCTGGATGATGCGGTCGTTGACAGAATCCTTCAGTCGCTCCCACCTAGCTACAAGAGCTTTGTGATGAACTTCAATATGCATGGGATGGAAAAGACCATTCCTGAGGTATATTCAATGCTGAAATCAGCGGAGGTGGAGATCAAAAAGGAACATCAAGTGTTGATGGTGAATAAAACCACTAAGTTCAAGAAAGGCAAGGGTAAGAAGAACTTCAAGAAGGATGGCAGGGGACTTGCCATGCCCGGTAAGCCAGTTGCCGGGAAGAAGACAAAGCATGGACCCAAGCCTGAGACTGAGTGCTTTTATTGCAAGGGAAATGGTCACTGGAAGCGGAATTGCCCCACGTACTTAGAGGATAAGAAGGCCGGCAATACAAAAGGTATATGTGATATACATGTTATTGATGTGTACCTAACCAACGCTCGTAGTAGCTCCTGGGTATTTGATACCGGTGCGGTTGCTCATATTTGTAACTCAAAACAGGAGATGTGGAATAAGCGGAGACTGGCGAAGGACGAGGTGACGATGCGCGTCGGGAATGGTTCCAAGGTCGATGTGATTGCCGTCGGCACGCTACCTCTACATTTACCTACGGGATTAGTTTTAAACCTCAATAATTGTTATTTAGTACCAGCTTTGAGCATGAACATTGTATTCGGATCTCGTTTAATGCGAGATGGCTACTCATTTAAATCTGAGAATAATGGTTCTTCTATTTATATGAGAGACATGTTTTATGGTCATGCCCCGCTGGTCAATAGTTTATTCTTATTTAATCTCGAACGTGATGTTACACATATTCATAGTGTGAATGCCAAAAGATTTAAGGTTGATAATGATAGTCCACATACTTATGGCACTGCCGCCTTGGTCACATTGGTGTCAAACGCATGAAGAAACTCCATGCAGATGGACTTTTGGAGTCCCTTGATTATGAATCATTTGATACGTGCGAACCATGCCTCATGGGCAAAATGACCATGACTCTGTTCTCCGAAACAATGGAGCGAGCAACCAACTTATTGGAAATCATACATACTGATGTGTGCGGTCCAATGAGCGTTGAGGCTCGCGGTGGTTATCCCTATGTTCTCACCCTCATGGATGACTTAAAGTAGATATGGGTATGTCTACTTAATGAAACACAAGTCTGAGACCTTTGAAAAGTTCAAGGAATTTTAGAGTGAGGTTGAGAATCAACGTGAAAGGAAAATCAAGTTCTTACGATCAGATCGTGGGGGAGAATATTTGAGTCACGAATTTGGCACGCACTTAAGGAAATGTGGAATTGTTTCACAACTCACGCCGCCTGGAACACCTCAGCGTAATGGTGTGTCCGAACGTCGTAACCGCACTCTATTGGATATGGTGCGATCTATGATGTCTCTTACCGATCTACCGCTATCATTTTGGGGTTATGCTATAGAGACTGCCACATTCACTTTATATAGGGCTCCGTCGAAATCCGTTGAGACGACACCGTATGAATTGTGGTTTGGGAAGAAACCTAAGCTGTCATTTCTGAAAGTTTGGGGATGCGATGCTTATGTCTGTGGTGCCTGCACCGACTAGAGAGGAAGTTAATGATGATGATCATGAAACTTCAGATCAAGTTGCTACTGAACTTCATAGGTCCACAAGGACACGTTCCGCACCAGAGTGGTATGGAAACCCTGTCCTGGAAATCATGTTGATAGACAATGGTGAACCTTCGAACTATGAAGAAGCGATGGCGGGCCCGGATTCCGACAAATGGCTTGAAGCCATGAAATCCGAGATAGGATCCATGTATGAAAACAAAGTATGGACTTTGACTGACTTGTCCGATGATCGGCGAGCCATAGAAAATAAATGGATCCTTAAAAAGAAGACAGACGCAGATGTTAATGTAACCATCTATAAGGCTCGGCTTGTCGCTAAGGGTTATCGACAAGTAAAAGGGGTTGACTACAATGATACCTTCTCACCCATAGCGAAGCTGAAGTCTGTCCGAATCATGTTAGAAATTGCCGCATTCTGTGATTATGAGATATGGAAAATGGACGTCAAAACGACATTCCTTAATGGTTTCCTTAAGGAAGAACTGTATATGATGCAGCCAGAAGGTTTTGTCGATCCTAAGAATGCTGACAAGGTGTGCAAGCTCCAACGCTCAATCTATGGGCTGGTGCAAGCATCTCGGAGTTGGAACATTCGATTTGATGAGATGATCAAAGCGTTTGGGTTTACGCAGACTTATGGAGAAGCCTATGTTTATAAGAAAGTGAGTGGGAGCTCTGTAGCATTTCTCATATTATATGTGGATGACATACTATTGATGGGAAATGATATAGAATTCTTGGAAAGCATAAAGGCCTACTTGAATAAGTGTTTTTCAATGAAGGACCTTGGGGAAGCTGCTTATATATTAGGCATCAAGATCTATAGAGATAGATCGAGACGCCTCATTGGTCTTTCACAAAGCACGTACCTTGAAAAGATATTGAAGAAGTTCAATATGGATCAGTCCAAGAAGAGGTTCTTGCCTGTATTGCAAGGTGTCAGATTGAGCACGGCTCAATGCCCGACCACGGCAGAAGATAGAGAAAAGATGAGTGTCATCCCCTATGCCTCGGCCATAGGGTCTATTATGTATGCCATGATGTGTACCAGACCTGATGTAAACCTTGCCGTAAGTTTGGTAGGAAGGTACCAAAGTAATCCCGGCATGGAACACTGGACAACGGTCAAGAATATCCTGAAGTACCTGAAAAGGAATAAGGATAGGTTTCTCGTTTATGGAGGTGACGAAGAGCTCATCGTAAAGGATTACGTTGATGCTAGCTTCGACACAGATCTGGACGACTCCAAGTCACAAACCGGATACGTGTATATTTTGAATGGTGGGGCAGTCAGCTGGTGCAGTTGCAAGCAAAGAGTCATGGCAGGATCTACATGTGAAGCGGAGTACATGGCAGCCTCAGAGGGGGCACATGAAGCAATCTGGATGAAGGAGTTCATTACCGACCTAGGAGTTATTCCTAATGCGTCGGGCCCCATGACTCTCTTCTCTGACAACACTGGAGCCATGGCCCTTGCCAAGGAGCCCAGGTTTCACAAGAAGACTGTGACGCTCGGATATTTAAACTAAAGTAATACCCTGCTAATGATGCCACGTCACCACGATTACCGTTGCTAATCCCGCGTTAGTTCAAAATGATTCAAATTCGAAATTTGAGTTGATGGCAAACATCAAAAGTTTTCAAACATTAAAACTAAAATGATTGTTTGCGGCAAATAATCCATACATTAATTTGGACTACAGTAATACACTGCTAATGATGCCACGTCACCACGATTACCGTTGCTAATCCCGCGTTAGTTCAAAACGGTTCAAATTCAAAATTTGAGTTGATGGCAAACATCAAAAGTTTTCAAACATTAATACTAAAAAGTTTGGTTTGCGGCAAATAATCCATACATTAATTTGGTGAAGCAACCACACCTTTATAAAATATTTAAGTACTATTATGTGACATAAAACAGTAGCAAGACAATTAATTAAATGTCCTTTTGCAATTAATAAAATGTTGAGTTATTTTATTTAGTTGTCCAAAACTAATGGGGCAGTAGCAGAACTTTAATACTAAATTAGGACTATTGCTTTTATATTTTATAAAACTAGTATATAAAAATAAAATAAAATAGTAAAAGAAAATAAACAAAAGGTTCAAATAAAAACAAAGGCCAACCTCCCCTTCCCTGGGCCGTTTGGCCCAACTGGAGACCCAGCTGGCCGCAGCCGGACCAGGCCGGCTGGCCTCACCTATACCGCACCGTCACCGCTGCCCCAACCGCGTCACCTCCTCCATTCCCTCCCCGACCTGGACGCCCAGCGCGCTGCACCCGACCATGCTGTCGCTCCGGATGGTGGGCTCCGTGCCGCGAGCGCCCGTCCTCGACGCCCGAGCTCCCTCCCCCTCGCTCTACTTCAGCACCGCCGCCCTCCACAGCACAGACGCATGCCAGGCGCCGCCATCGACCCGTCGTCCTCCACCTCGGCCACGACGCCTTGCCGCTGGATCGGTCACCGCCGGCAAGCTCCGGCTCCCTCAACTGCGTCCCCGACCTCCGCTGTGAGATCCCACGGCCGCTCCCCTTCTCCCCTCCTCGATTCACCGCCGTAGGCCGTTGCACGTGCTCTTGACCGGGGCCGCCGAGCCCCGAGCCTCGCCTCATAGCGGCTCCCAACCACGCCCGCGTCGCTCCTCGCCCGCCGTCCCCATTCGCTGCTGCTGCCCGGGGCCACGCCCCTCCTCGTCCGCCCACGCCTCCGCTCACAGCCATGAGCGCTCCCGCCCGCGCAACCCCCCTATACGGCCCTCTCCGGGCGCCGCGCCGGCGCCCCGACGCGCCCTCTCGCTCGTACCCGTCCGGACGAGCGGCCGGCTCCTGTGGCCCCGATAGCCGCTGCAGTGGCCAGATGGGCCCCAGCGCCCCAGAATGAAAACTAAAAAAATAACAATAACAATAATTAATTAATTAAAGAATTAATTAACTTAATTAATTTTTATTAATTAAACTAAATAGTAACTAGATTAGTTAAACCCTAATTGGACTAAACAGTCAATGACATGTCGGACCCACACGTGAGTTGACCAGTCAACACCCCTATTGACTGCTAACGTCATGCTGACGTTAGCATGCACTGTTCTGCATAATGTTCGTTTTAAATAATTTAATAAATCCAGAAAAATGCCTAAAAATTTGATAAATCATAGAAAATAATTCGTAACTCGGATAAAAATGTTTTCTACATGAAAGTTGCTCAGAACGACGAGACGAATCCAAATACATAGTCCGTTCGTCCGCCACACATCTCTAGCATAGCGAACACACAAGTTTTCCCCTCTGGTTCATCTGTCCGAAAACACGAAACACCGGGAATACTTTCCCGGATGTTTCCCCCCTTCGCCAGTATCGCCTAGTATTGCGTTAGGTCACCCATGGCACCGCGTTTTGCCTTGTTATATTTTGTGATGCTTTGTTTGCCCTGTATTTACTGTTTCTCCCCCCTCTTCTTCTCCGGTAGACCCCGAGACCGACGTTGATGCGACTGAGTATGACTACATCCCCGACGACCCCTCCTTTCCAGAGCAACCAGGCAAGCAAACCCTCCTTGAGCATTCTGATATCGCCCATTTCTTTCCCTCTCATGCTTGCTTTAGAACTGCTACTGCTTTCTATATGATCCTACTCTGATGCATAGCCTATTGTTGTTACCTACTTTTATACCTTACCTGCTTATCCTAAACTGCTTAGTATATGTTGGTTAGAGATCCATTAGTGACCCCACCTTGTCCCAGTTGCCTCGCTTTATGTTTGATGACTCGATCAACGTGATCGACGTCTAGGCCCCGACACCGCACATCACCCCCTAGTTGTACGACACTACAGAGTTACTATCGAGTGCCGAGGGTGAACCTCTTACATCACTCCTGGTGAGATCTCTGTAGTGTAGCTATTCGGTCGTGATCATCGAGGGTGATTTCCTCCTTAATCACTTCCGTTATGGCTCTGTCGTGCAACCCCTCAAGTGTGAACCTCGAGGGTGGATCCTCTTACGTTCATCTTGATGCCAACATCGAGTGGAATTCACCGGGGGTGATTCCTCGGGTTTTCCCCTTGGTGTTAGACACACAGTTACTATGGTTACTATGACTTTGCACTGAGCCATGTTACTAAAGACGGGTCGGCCCTGAGGGGTACCCGCGCGAGCTTAATTGCGAGTGATGTGGGGTCGGGTTGACCTGGAAGGTGCCCGCGAGATACTTACGACGCGTGGCCGGGCATTCTTAGCCCTTGCCGCAAGTACTCGAGATGGGGCAACGGGGTCACATCAATCATGAGTCTTTGCTCATTACCGCGTGCACCTAATCCACTACGGGTTGGATATTTGATCCAAGGGGCCTCTGGCCTGATAGCACTAACAATCACGTGGGCATTGTATGGGCGTTTTGCATTGTATACATCAGCCGAAGTTTAATAGACGTCAGCAACTGAGCGGCACGCGCCGGGTTGGACTGCGTAAGCTCCTGCCTTGTTGAAGGAGGTAGCTAGGTCTGCTCACCGGCCGCCCACGCAATGTGCAGGAGTTCCCGGGGCGATGGCTCAAGGCCCCTGTGGGCATAAGTTTAGTCCGGCGTGCTGACCTCTCTATTAAGCCTAGGTCGGGTTGCGGCATATTGTTTGGCCGAGGCCGGGCATGACCCAGGAAAGTGTGTCCGGCCGAAGTTAATCGAGCGTGGTGGGTAAGTTGGTGCACCCCTGCAGGGAAGAAAACATCTATCGATAGCCTGTCCTACGGTAACGGACACTTGGAGTTGTATCCCAATCGATACAACTAGAACTGGATACTTGTGATGAGAAATGAATGGATATGAGAAATGGATAGTACGACTCTGGGATTGCTTTCTCACAGGGAGTCAAGAAAGGATCTCTGGCCGAGGTTGATAGCACTTCTACTACTTTACTTTATGCTACTCTACTCCCTCCTATTGCTGCAAGATAGTGGGTTCCAGAAGATGCTAGTCTTTGATAGGCTAGGCTTTCCCCCTTCTCTTCTGGCATTCTGCAGTTTAGTCCACAGATACGGCCCATTTCCTTTGATATAGATGCATACTTAGTTTAGATCTGATGTAAGTCTTGCAAGTACTTTGGATGAGTACTCACGGTTGCTTTGCTACCTCTTTTTCCCCCATACCCGGTTGTTGCGACCAGATGACGGATCCCAGGAGCCAGACGACACCACTGAAGACTACTGCTACCCCGAGGGTGCCTACTACTACGTGACGGCCGCTGACGACTTAGAGTAGTTAGGAGGATCCCATGCAGGAGGCATTGCCTTTTCGATCGTTGTTGTTTTTGTGCTAGCCTTCTTAAGGCAAACTTGTTTAACTCATGTCTATACTCAGATATTGTTGCTTCCGCTGACTCTTGTGTATTCGAGCTTATGTATTCGAGCCCTCGAGGCCCCTGGCTTGTAATACAAAGCTTGTATTATTTTAATTTGTGTCTAGAGTTGTGTTGTGATATCTTCCTGTGAGTCCTTGATCTTAATTGTACACATTTGCGTGTATGATTAGTGTACGATTGAATCAAGGGCATCACAAGTTGGTATCAGAGACGACTGCCTGTAGGAATCCCCCTTCCACACTCTTTGGCCGAAGTTGAGTCTAGTCGATGAAAACTATTTTACTAACATGGTTGTGCGGCCCATGGGCCCATGTCGCCATTGGGTGGTATTAGGATCTTTTACTCCTTGTCTATACTCTGGGACTCTGATCTCTCTTCTATTCGGGATAAATGATTTTGCTAACTCTAACTCTAGGTTCTCGTAACTACTTTCCCGGAGAGCCCCTTATCACAGATGATCGCCTACTGCACCAAAAGATTTTGAAGATACTCTTCGATCATTCCCGAGACCCTTGTGCCCTCTGCCTTTTCAATTCCCTATTACCGATATATCCATATGGATAACGACATACACTTGTTGTTCATACAATTACTCTGAGTTTCTCCTGTTATTACAAGATGCATCGAATTGCTCTCCGACTCTTAAGAATCGCTTGTACCACTGCCTTGAAGTTCCTTGCCGCAGAAATACCAATACGGATAATTCCTCGCACTTATCGAGTATCCACTCATTCCCAGTTGTTCTTGTGTTCCGCAAAAGACTTCGAAATACTATTTGATCTTTTGAAAATCTTCAAAAACCTGTTGTTCTGAGAATTCTTGCATACTTGCATTCTGGTTAATTCCATTGGTCTAGCAATTTTGTCACATCCCTAGTTCTGGTATGACCTAGACTAGCTAGTCATTTGTGCATCATGTTGAAATTCCATTTAATTTTGAAATGAGGATTTGTGAAACCCTTAGAATCATTTCTGGAAATGACCCAGATAAAAATTGCTCCAAAAAGGTCCAAGAAAATGTTCATGTTGCTCTCTGAATATTTTGGACAGAGATAAAAATCAAACCAACATTTTCAGGAGCTCATAAGTATTTATTTTGGGCAACTGGAATTAATGCAGTAATTATTTTCTTTCAACATATATTGTTATATATATATATAATATTGTCCAAAAATTATGCTAGTAATTGAGGAGCTCTGGAATAATACCACTAGCCCCTAAAAAAATTGGCATAAGAAAATAAAATGGTTTAGTATTTCTATTAAACCAAACAAATGTCAGAAAAATAGAAAAAGAAACAAAAAGGGAAAACCCCTTACCTGGGCCACTTACCTGAGGCCTGGCACTGTGCGGCCCAGCTGACCGGCCCAGCCAGTTGGCCCTGCCAGTCGTCGTCTCCATCGCGCCATGAGGACGCCAAGCATGTGGCCGATGCACAGCGGCGCACGCCCGGCCACCTCCTGCTTGCCGCCTCCCTCTGCACGTCCCTGGAGACGCCACGCACCCCTGGACCTCTCTCACAATCTCCCGTGCTCCTCCCCTCCTCTGTTTTCTCTTCCCCGCAGCGCCACCGAGCGCAGCCGACGCCACCACTCGCCGTTGCCGCGGCCACTGCCTCCCCCTCGCCCCCAGGACATGCTCTGTTGTGTCTCCCTCAACCTCCACGCCGAGCCAGGCTTCGCCGGAGGCCCTGCAATGCTGTCCCCGACGTCTTCTTCAACTTCGGTGCCCGGAGACCCTCGCCGTAGATTTGCTGCCCACCAGCTGTCCCCGCGCCTGCCGAACCCTCCGTTAGCCTCTCTGTGAGCTCCGCCGCCTTTTCCCCTCCTCCTCGAGCTCGTTCCTCTCCTCTAGCCGCCTCTGCCACCGGAGCCGAGAGCTCCGTGCCACCGGCCATGGCGCCGCCGTGGCCAGGTCCATCGCAGCCATTGCACTCAGTGCACTCCGGCGAGTCAAGCGGACCTGCTCGCAGCTCCTGCCGTGCCCCGCAATACCCCACGCGCACCTGGCCGAACTCCGGCCGCCGCACTCGTTATCGCCGGCGCCATTCCGGCCACTCTGCGGCCGCGCTACCACCATGGATGGATGCGGACGAGCGTCTGCATCCCGTAGCTGCGCTCCGCGCGCCAAATGGCGCCCGGTAGGCGAAACCCGCAGCGCACCGCCGCGTCTGGCCTCGCCGGCGTCGAGTCGCCGGCAGGTTTGCCCGGTTGACCAGGGGATTTGACCTCCCCTGGGTCAATGACATGCGGGTCCCGCCCGGTTAATTAGTCTAGTTTAGGTTTAAAACTAATTATTTTAACCTAGGTTAGTGCTAATTAAACTAGGTTAGTTTAGTTTGTCACTGACCAGTGGGTCCCACTGGTCAGGTTTGACCTGGGTCAACCCAGTTGACTGCTGATGCAGTGCTAACCTCAAGCTGACGCAATAAATGATTTCTGGAATTATTTTTAACTCAGGAAATTCCAGAATATTGCTTAAACTTCAAAAAATCATAATAATTCAACCGTAGCTCAGAATGAAATAACTTATATATGAAAAATGATCAGAAAAATGCAAGGAATCCATTTATGCCAGTTACATGCATGAAAAACCAACTTATACATGCTGTGTAAGTGAAAACATAATATGGGAATTTTAAATGCTTCATTTTGAATTTGCATTTGAATATTTGATTCAAATGGGCTTCAACCAATTTGGTAGCATCTTGCATTAGCCCAAACACTACCATTTGCACATGTCATGTTCATGCATCATATTGTTGCATTGTTTGTGTATTGATTGCCGGCACCGTTTCTTCTCGATAGGTTCCACTCCGGAAGGTGTTCCCGAGTACCTGTCAGAGGAGCAGTGCCCCTTCGTCGTTCTATTAGGCAAGCAACCCCCCTTGAGCATTTCGATAAATCCCACTCTCTCGCTCCTGCTCCTTATATTGCATTAGGACAACAACGAGTCAACTGCTACTTTCTGCTGTGGTAGTTGAACCCATTCCTCTGCATGACCTGTCATTGCCAAGGTAAATAGTTGAAACCCACTAGCATGAGTAGGAGTTGCTTGAGCCTTGATGTGCCTACTCATCCATGCTTGTTTTCTTTATGTCAGCTATGCTTAGAGTTGTGTCAGGTCTGATTCATCGGGAATGAATCGGAGTGGTGAACATGTCCTACCGATAAAGGCTAAGTGTGTGAACATGTTTTGGTAAAGGTAGCGATGAGAGGCCATGTACGAGTACATGGTGGGTTGTCTCATTGGAACCGTCCCTAAGCACTGAGTTCTGTGTATGTTATCCAAGTCCAGTTACTACCACACATTGGGTTCCGGTTATCCGGCCCCTCTCGGCTTATTAATCCACTTGATCTCTGTCCAGGAGTTGCAACTAGTTTCTGGCGTTTGTAGGTAGTGCTACTTGTCTACCAGGTGGTGTCCGACGGGACGGGCTTGGGACAGACTAGGCACTATGGCACGGTGTACCAAGTGGCACCCGGATGGTGGGCTTGGGAACCCTGCACACATCGTTTGGGGCCGTACTGGAGACTTCGGCCGGAACTCCTTGCGGATGGAACTCGAATAGGCGATAAACTTGGACGAGAGACTTGTGTGGTTAGTCAGGTCGTGGCCGACACCCTCGCCCGTCTTCCGCTTGAAGGTTGCCAAGGTACATGACGTGTACAGGGCGATAAGTGGCGAGAGCGTGTGTGAAGAAGCACACCCCTGCAGGGTTAACATTATCTATTCGAATAGCCGTTTTCCTCGGATAAGGAAACTTGGAGGACTTATGTAGTACATAGACAACTTGAAGTGGATACTTTAAAATCCGCAACATAAGCGTGAGTGCTATGGATGGCCTTCTCGTAGGGAGGCGGGAACGGATCCATAGTGGAGTATTGATATGGTGAATATGTGGACTCGTGTGCGTCTTCTCACCTCAAAGAAGTTTCTGATACTCGTAGTATAGGTTAGCCACAGAGTCAAAGCTGGCTTGCTGTTGTTAAAACTCCACCACCCCCTTTATTGATAATGTTGCATATGTAGATAGTTCTGATGTAAGACTTGCTGAGTACCTTCATACTCACATTTGCTTATTTATGTTTTGCAGTTGGTTACACTAGTGACTTCGACGATTAGCTTGTATCCAAGCTATGATCTTGTACCCTTGGGAGGGTCCTGTTTAGTCAGGCTTCTTAGTCTTTTCCTTTTGTAGGTGTCTGTACTCAGACATGTAACGCTTCCTTTGTTTGTATGCTCTGAATGATGGGTCATGAGACCCCTGTTTGTATTGAATGCTATGTGGCTCTTCTGGGCCTTTATATATATGAGTTTGAGTTATGTTGTGATGCCATGTTGTACAACACATACTTGCATGTTATGCGTACATGTAACGTGTATTGCTATGTGTGGGATCCGACAATCTAGTTGTTTACCCTTGGTAGCCTCTCTTATGGGGAAATGTAGTCTAGTACTTCCACTGAGCCTTGGTAGCCCGCTACAGCCCGATTGACCGGAGTCCTGCTAGCCCAGCACTACTGCTCCGGAACACTTAGACTGGCCGGCATGTGATTCATTTCGTTCATGTGTCTGTCCCTTCGGGGAAATGTCACGCGGTGACATCCGGAGTCCTGTCTAGCCTGCTACAGCCCGGGTTCCCGGAGTCCTGTTAGCCCAGTTGCTACAGCCCGGATTCACACGTTGCTGACCGACATGCTCGATGTAGTTTCACGTATGCATGTCCCTGTAAGTTAGTGCCACTTTGGGTTCATGACTAGTCATGTTGGCCCGGGTTCTCTGTCATATGGATGCTAGCGACACTATCATATACTTGAGCCAAAAGGCGCAAACGGTCCCAGGCCATGGTAAGGAGACACCCATGGGAATATCGTGCGTGAGGCCGCAAAGTGATATGAGGTGTTACATGCTAGATCGGTGTGACTTAGAATCGGGGTCCCAACAGTGTTGGTATTAGAGCTTGACTGACTGTAGGATTACCAAGCCAAATTGGTCGAAGTTGAGTCTAGAAATGCTTTAGTTATATAAGGGAATTGATTGTGGAAGGGAACGTAAGGCTCTTTTTACTCCTTTGCCTCATGTCATTCTTTCTGAGTCAGCCTCTTCTTTTCTACGAGGGTTAAGGACTAGGCTTCTCCTCTATCTCTCAGGATGACGTGTTACTAAACCATAAAGTCTTTGGATTGTTGGGTTTGTGTCTCTGTTCAGTTCTACTACTTCCGTATGTCATCAGTTTGACCCAGAACCTTGATATTATGATGTTGAGTGTTTATGCTATTCCTTTGATGAATGTCTCAAAATCTTTTTGAGCATTTACATCCGTTATGCTGCCTAAATTGTTTTAGGATTTCAAGAGTTTCCAATGCTTTTGCATTCCATTCCGCATCCTTATGTAGATGCTAATTCCATCCTTGTTTCCTTGGTTTCTGTGCCTGGATGTCGTCTCCTAACCGAGGTTCAGTTGCTCATAGCAAGAACCACGGAGATGGTAGGGACGAGGATCGTCCTGACCAGCCTTTGATGGCAGAGTTCTTGTTAGCATCTGAGAGGAACAAGCGTGAGACTAACCGCTTGCTGGCACAGATTGAGCGGAACACCGCCCATCAGCGTAAGAAGTTGGTTTCCATCACCGACTTCATTGGTCTGAAACCACCCACCTTCCATCATTCCATTGAGACACTCAATGCAGCTGACTGACTCCGAAGCATCACTCTTAAGCTGTGTTCTGCGAACGTGGTTGAAGGTGACAAGGTCACCTATGCTACCTATCACCTGGAAGGTCCTGCTAGTATTTGGTGGCAGAGCTATGAGGCTATGCTTCCAACTGGCCAGATTCCTACCTGGAAGGATTTCACCAAGGCTTTTCGTGAGCACCACATTCCTCAGGATCTCATCGACCGCGAGAGGGAGGAGTTCTGTAGTTTTACCCATGGTAAGCTGCCTATTGATGCTTACAGTAGAGAGTTTGGAAACCTCGCCCGCTATTCTACAGAAGAAGTGTCCATGGACGCCTAGAAGCAGGCTAGGTTCCGGAAGGGTCTCAACCCTAAGTTGCGTCGTGATCTCCACCTGCATCATTGTGATTCATTCCAGGCTCTTGTGAACAAGGCCATCAATGCAGAGACAGCTCATCTCACTTACGAGGAGTCTCGTAAGTACAACCGTGATCTGGGTTCTTCCTCCCGCTCTGGCTCTCAAAAGCGACGGATTTGGATTCTGAACTCAGCTCTTCCACCTGGATATGCACCAAGGCCATCCGATGTGGTGCCTCACCCAGCTCAGCAACGTGCTCCACCCAGGCCTATTAGTGGACCACTTGCCAAAGTAGGTCCACGTCCTACCTCAGGAACTTGCTTCACCTGCGAAGAACCAGGACACTATGCACATGACTGCCCTCAGTCCAGTTATACTCCACCCCAGTCCAAGAGGTATGTTGGCCGTGATAAGCCATCAGGAAAGATGATCAGTACCAAACCAGCCACCACTGAACAAGCATGTGTGCACCACGTCTCAGCTACAGAAGCTCAAGATGATCCCGACATCGTATTGGGAACACTTCTTGTCAATTGTCACCCAGCTTCAGTTCTGTTCGATACTGGAGCATCTCACTCCTTCATATCCGAAGTTTATGCTCAGTTGCACGACATGTCATTTTGTGATATGCCAACTCCACTAATAATCCAGACTCCTGGTTCCAAATGGCAAACCTTCAAGGTAAGCCATGGTAATGAAATCCTTGTTGACAGACTGGTATTTCTTGCTTCTTTGATATCTCTCAAGTCTTCAGATATTAACATCATCTTGGGCATGGACTGGATGACAGCTCATCATGCCAAAATCGATTGTTACACTAGATCTGTTCAACTTACACATCCATCTGGCAAAATAGTCACTGTCTCCACTAGAGTTGCAAGGCGTCAACTCTATTCTCTTAATGCCAGCCCTCTTCCAGACCTTGAAGATATTCCGGTAGTCCGTGACTTCCCGGATGTCTTTCCAGAAGAACTGCCAGGTGTCCCACCTGACAGAGATGTAGAGTTTGTCATAGAACTTATCCCAGGAACTGTTCCAATTTCTAGGAGACCATACAAGATGGCACCTTTGGAGTTAGCCGAGCTTAAGAAACAACTTGATGAGTCCTTGCAAAAGGGTTTCATCCGTCCTAGTTCTTCTCCTTGGGCTTGTCCTGTCCTCTTCGTCAAGAAGAAGGATGGTATGGATCGGATGGTTGTAGATTATCATCCCGTTAATTTGGTCATGATAAAGAACAAGTATCTGCTCCCCAGGATCAACGACCTGTATGATCAGCTCGTTGGATCCTCAGTCTTTTCCAAGATGGATTTGAGGTTAGGCTACCACAAAATCAAAATCAGAAATGGGGACATCCCCAAAACGGCCTTTGTCACTCGTTATGGTCAATACGAGTACACCGTGATGTCTTTCGGCCTAACCAATGCTCCAGCTACTTTCTCCCGCTTGATGAACTCGATCTTCATGGAGTACTTAGATAAGTTCGTCGTGGTTTACCTCGATGATATTCTTATTTACTCGAAGAACGAGGAAGAGCATGCCAAACATCTTAGACTTGTGTTAGAAAAACTCAGAGAGCACCGCCTTTATGCCAAGTTCTCCAAGTGTGAATTTTGGTTGCCGGAAGTGACCTATCTGGGCCACGTGATCTCTGGTAAGGGCATTGCTGTCAATCCCGAGAGAGTTAAAGCCGTTCTCGATTGGACTCCACCCGAAACGGTCAAGCAAGTTAGGAGTTTCCTTGGTCTAGCCAGTTATTGTCGCCGCTTCATTGAAAACTTCTCCAAAGTGGCCAAACCCCTCATGGAACTTCTCAAGAAAGATAAAAGGTTTGAGTGGACCCCACAGTGTGAGCACAGTTTTCAGGAACTGAAAGGACGCCTGACTTCTGCGCCCATACTCGTGCCACCGGATTTCACTAAAGACTTTGTTATCTATTGCGATGCTTCACGTCAAGGACTAGGTTGCATTCTTATGCAGGATCGTCATGTGATTTCCTATGCATCTCGATAGTTGCATCCACATGAGGAAAATTATCCTACACATGATCTAGAGCTTGCAGCCGTAGTCTCTGCACTTAAGACTTGGCGACATTACCTTCTTGGTAGCCGTTGTGAAATCTACACTAACCATCAAAGTCTCAAGTATATCTTCACCCAACCGGATCTGAATCTCAGACAGAGACGTTGGTTGGAGTTGATCTCGGATTACGACTTAGGAATCACCTACACCCCAGGTAAAGCCAATGTCATGGCTGATGCTTTAAGTTGTAAATCCTATTGCAACAACCTCATGTTGCAACAATGTCAACCACCCCTCCATGAGGAATTCTGTAAGCTTAACCTTCACATAGCTCCTCATGGTTCCCTTTCTACCTTGGTGGCGAAACCTACCCTTACGGATCAGATCATAGAGGCTCAGAAGCATGATACGAGAATCTCTCGGATCAAGAAAAATATTTCCAAGGGAGTTGCTGGTTGTTTCTCTATGGATGAATGAGGTGTTGTTTACTTTGGAAACCGTTTGGTGGTTCCCAAATGTCAACAGATGCAGCAATTGATCCTTAAGGGGGCCCATGAATCCCCTCTCACGATTCATCCCGGTAGTACAAAGATGTATCAGGACCTACGCCAGAGGTTCTGGTGGACTAGGATGAAGAGAGAAATCGCTCAGTATATTTCCAACTGTGACGTTTGTTGTCGCGTTAAGGCAGATCATCAAAGACCTGCTGGCACCCTTCAACCTTTAGCTATTCCCGAGTGGAAATGGGACAAAGTTGGTATGGACTTCATCACCGGCTTTCCCAAGACCAATAAAGGAAATAATGCTATCTTCGTAGTCATTGATCGTCTTTCCAAAGTGGCTCACGTCCTACCTGTTCGAGAGAGTATCACTACTAGTCAGCTCGCTGACTTATATATCTTCCGAATAGTGTCACTCCATGGTGTTCCACTAGAGATCAATTCAGACCATGGCAGTCTTTTCACCTCTCATTTCTGGGAAAGTTTCCAGAATGCCATGGGAACCCATCTTTCTTTCAGTACCGCTTTCCACCCTCAGTCAAGTGGTCAGGTGGAAATGGTCAACCAAATTCTCGAGGACATGCTTAGAGCTTGTGTTATCTCAGTCGGTATGGATTGGGATAAGTGTCTTCCTTTCGGCGAGTTTGCTTATAACAATAGCTATCAATCCAGTCTTAGGAAAGCTCCTTTTGAGATTCTGTATGGAAGAAGATGTCGAACACCTTTGAACTAGTCAGAAACCGGTGAAAGACAATTCTTTGGGCCAGATATGATTCAGGAAGCAGAAGATCAAGTTCGCATTATTCGTGAGAATTTGAAAACAGCCCAATCTCGTCAAAAGAGCCAGTATGACCGTCATCATAAGGAAGTGGCTTATGAAGTTGGCGACAAGGCTTACCTTCGGGTTACTCCTTTGAAGGGTACCCATCGTTTCGGTATCAAGGGCAAGTTGGCTCCTCGTTACATTGGTCCTTTTCGCATTCTCGCTAAACGAGGAGAGGTTGCCTACCAGTTGGAACTACCCCCACATCTTTCTCGAGTTCATGATGTCTTCCACGTCTCTCAACTCAGGCATTGCTTCTCGGATCCCATTCGCAGAGTGGACCACGAAATGCTTGATCTCCAAGATAACCTCACTTATCGAGAGTACCCCGTTCGCATTTTGGATCAAGCAGAGCGTGTCACTCGACGTCATAACATCAAGTTTCTCAAGGTTCAGTGGTCTCATCATTCTGAGAGAGAAGCTACTTGGGAGCGAGAAGATCGTCTTCGACTTGAGTACCCCACTTTCTTTCCGCCAACTCCTGAATCTCGGGACGAGATTTTTTCGAGTGGGGGCGATTTGTCACATCCCTAGTTCTGGTATGACCTAGACTAGCTAGTCATTTGTGCATAATGCTTAAATTCCTTTTAATTTTGAAATGAGGATTTGTGAAACCCTCAGAATCATTTCTGGAAATGACCCAGATAAAAATTGCCCCAAAAAGAACCAAGAAAATGTTCATGTTGCTCTCTGGAAATTTTGGACAGAGATAAAAATCAAACCAACATTTTTAGGAGCTCATAAGTATTTATTTTGGGCAATTGGAATTAATGCAGTAATTATTTTCTTTGGATATATATTGTTATATCTATATAATATTGTCCAAAAATTATGCTAGTAATTGAGGAGCTCTGGAATAATACCACTAGCCCCTACAAAAATTGGCATAAGAAAATAAAATGGTTTAGTATTTCTATTAAACCAAACAAATGTCAGAAAAATAGAAAAAGAAACAAAAAGGGAAAAACCCTTACCTGGGGCACTTACCTGAGGCCTGGCACTGTGCGGCCCAGCTGACCGGCCCAGCCAGCTGGCCCTGCCAGTCGTCGTCTCCACCGCGCCAGGAGGACGCCGCGCGCGTGGCCGACGCACACCGGCGCATGCCCGGCCACCTCCTGCTTGTCGCCTCCCTCTGGACGTCCCTGGAGACGACACGCACCCCTGGACCTCTCTCACTCTCTGCCGTGCTCCTCCCCTCCTCTGTTTTCTCTTCCCCGCAGTGCCACCGAGCGCAGCCGACGCCACCGCTCACCGTTGCCGCGGCCACTGCCTCCCCCTCGCCCCCTGGACATGCCCAGAAGCTCTGCCGTGTCTCCCTCAACCTCCACGCCGAGCCAGGCTTCGCCGGAGGCCCTGCAATGTCGTCCCCGACGTCTTCTTCAACTTCAGTGCCCGGAGACCCTCGCCGTCGATTTGCTTCCCACCGGCCGTCCCCGCGCCTGCCGAGCCCTCCATTAGCCTCCCCGTGAGCTTCGCCGCCTTTTCCCCTCCTCCTCGATCTCGTTCCTCTCCTCTAGCCGCCTCTGCCACCGGAGTCGAGAGCTCCGTGCCGCCGGCCATGGCGCCGCCGTGGCCAGGTCCATCGCACCTCGCAACCGAGCTCGCCATTGCACTTAGTGCACTCCGGCGAGTCGAGCGGACCTGCTCGCAGCTCCTGCCATGCCCCGCAATACCCCGCGCGCACCTGGCCGAACTCCGGCTGCCGCACTTGTCGTCGTCGGCACCATTCCAACCACTCCCCAGCCGCGCCACCACCATGGTTGGATGCGGACGAGCGTCCGCATCCCGTAGCTGCGCTCCGTGCGCCAAATGGCGCCCGATAGGCGAAACCCGCAGCGCACTGCTGCATCTGGCCTCGCCGGCGTTGAGCTGCCGGCAGGTTTGCCCGGTTGACCAGGGGATTTGACCTCCCTTGGGTCTATGACATGCGGGCCCCGCCCGGTTAATTAGTCTAGTTTAGGTTTAAAACTAATTAGTTTAACCTAGGTTAGTGCTAATTAAACTAGGTTAGTTTAGTTAGTCACTGACCAGTGGGTCCCACTAGTCAGGTTTGACCTAGGTCAACCCAGTTGACTGCTGACGAAGTGCTGACCTCAAGCTGACGCAATAAATGATTTCTGGAATTATTTTTAACTTAGGAAATTCCAGAATATTGCTTAAACTTCAAAAAATCATAATAATTCAACCGTAGCTCAGAATGAAATAACTTATATATGAAAAATGATCAGAAAAATGCAAGGAATCCATTTATGCCAGTTACATGCATGAAAAACCAACTTATACATGCTGTATAAGTGAAAACATAATATGGGCATTTTAAATGCTTCATTTTGAATTTGCATTTGAATATTTGATTCAAATGGGCTTCAACCAATTTGGTAGCATCTTGCATTAGCCCAAACACTACCATTTGCACATGTCATGTTCATGCATCATATTGTTGCATTGTTTGTGTATTGATTGCCGGCACCGTTTCTTCTCGATAGGTTCCACTCCGGAAGGTGTTCCCGAGTACCTGTCAGAGGAGCAGGGCCCCTTCGTCGTTCTATTAGGCAAGCAACCCCCCTTGAGCATTTCGATAAATCCCACTCTCTCGCTCCTGCTCCTTATATTGCTTTAGGACAACAACGATTCTGTCGGCGTTCTGGGAACGGGGGTCCCCATACTTGCCTGCCTGCGGCCTGTGGTGTGGCTCAAAGGGGGGCCCAACACGGCCCATCTTCACCAACACAAACCCAAGACCCTCGCGAGGGGCCAAGCCTCGCGGGGCGGACGACGCGGAGCTTCCTCAGGCACGGCCTCATCAGGCTGGCTCACCAGGAGGCGAAGAAATCAAGGCGGGGTACCTCACGAGGTGCCCGTGATGCAAGCCATGACGACCAAGGGCACCAGGCGGGTGCCAGCCCGCACAGTGTCCTCCTTTCCTCTTTGGTGCAAAGGGGGCAAGCGCAGCCGCGGAGTACCGAGGCATCAGGCAAAGGTTGCAATTTTGGTGCAACAAGACCAAGACCAGGAGGACTGCAAGACGGAGGTCATCGTGGAGCCCAAGATGGCGTCACCACCAGAGCTTTGTGCAGGCGAAGACTACTTTTGTCAGGATAGCCGGTACTAGCTGTCCCCTTTCAAATTAGCCCGCCATTGTTGGCTCCCTTCCCGCTCGATATTCGGGAAGAGGACCAGGGCCTCTATAAATAAGACCAGCCACCTGAAGAATGGAAGAGGGGGAGGATCGAACGATAGAGGGGCTGAGAGGTTAGGGTTTAGAGAAGGGACAATCGAGAAGAGAGAGAGACAGAGACAGAGAGAGAGAGAGAGAGAGAGAAGGGTGACTGAACTCCTCCCAGCAGTTCATCCCCCCCCCAGCCAAGAACAGACCCTCGCGAGGCTGTTCTCCCTTGTATTGTTCATCATCATCAGCCCAAGAGGCAATCCACCACACCACACACTGGAGTAGGGTATTACACCACAACGGTGGCCCGAACAAGTATAAACCCTGTGTCTCTTGTGTTGTTCTTTCCATAGCTCGGATCTTAGCGAGGCGGAGGGGTGCAGGTAGGTAGGAGGCGAAATCTCCATGCGCACCCCAATGTTCAAACCTCAAGGGTCTGCCGGATCCTGAAATCCGACATTTGGCGCGCCAGGTAGGGGTGTGCCGGAATTCATCTTCCACCACCCTGTTCTCCTCCGACCATCACGCCCATGTCTGACGCTCGTCGGGCCCGCGCCGAGCGCCAGGCCGCTCTTGCTTCACGCGTCGCCCAGACGGCCCCTGTCGGCGGGCGTCATCGCCGTTCCCCGTCACCTGCCATCAACGCCGCCACCGGCCCGGCGGGGGACGAGCAGCAAGCATCGTCTCAGCATCCGTCCGTGCGGCAAGACGGCCGCACCGCAACTCCCTCGCTCACCCCAGCTGATTCTTCGTCCCGCGCGCTCCGCGCGCCCATGGAGGCTCGAGCTGCGCTCATCGCGGCAAACGAGCTACTGCGCTACCGTCCCGTCGACGACGTCTATGAAGAATGGCTCGACCGCGTCGCCGAGCTCGTCCGCGCCGCAGGGGGCTCTCCTGAGCTGTCCGTTCCGCTGCACTGCACCCCGCCCCGCGCGGGCGATGAAGCTCCGGCGGCGCCCCGGCCGCCTCCTCCTCAGGAAGGCGCGATGGCTCCAAGGCACGTGGCCCCTAGGCGGAGCCCGCTCCGTCAGGTGCCAGCGCGGCAAGAGCAGAGCTGCCAAGAAGTCCCTCGCCCGCAAGAAGCTACCCGGGCGCTCCCTGCTCTAGCACGTCGTGACCATGCTCCTGCTCCCGCGCGTCAAGACCCCGCGCTGCTCCCAGCTGTAGCACGTGGGGACATGCAAGACCAAGCTCTTCGTCACCCAAGGCCTCCCGTGGCCACAGCAGGCTGCCACGCCTTCACCACCGAGCTACGCAGCGTCGCGTGGCCCGGCAAGTTCAAGCCAGACCTACCTCCTCGTTACGACGGCACGGCTGACCCTGCGGAGTTCCTCCAGCTCTACGAGCTGGGCATCGAAGCTGCCAACGGAGACGAGAAGGTCATGGCAAACTGGTTCCCCATGGCGCTCAAGGACGGGGCCCGCACCTGGCTCATGAACCTGGCTCCAGGCACGATCTCCTCCTGGGACGAGATGCGCACCCGCTTCATCGCCAACTTCCAAGGTACTCGCGACCGGCCACCCGCCGTGAGCGACATGCGCCGCATCAAGCAACAGCCCGGGGAGACCCTGCAGAAGTACATCCAGCGCTTCAACAACGCACGCCTCAAGATTCCCAAGTTGACTGAGGAGGCCATCATCTCAGCCTTCTCCGACGGCGTGCGCGACGTCAAGATGAAGGAGGAGCTGGCGATGCATGAAGACCTGTGCACTTCCTTGGAGCTGTTCAACTTGGCAACCAAGTGTGCCAGGGCTAAGGAAGGGCATCTCTCCCTCCTCGAGCTGCCTGCCGCAGACCCAGAAGAGAAGAAGCCCAAGGCCAATGATGTGAAGCGCAAGGGGGCTACCGTGCTCGCGGCAGAACTAGACACCAAGCGGGGTAGAGATCAGCCCAAACCTTCCAAGGGCAGCCGGTACTGTGAGTACCACGGCCTCCACACCCACAACACCAACGAATGTCAAGAGCTCTGAGCCATGCAAGAAGGAAGGATCGGCCGTCGCCCTGACCGCTCTGACCGGGGCTATGGTCGAGGAGGAGGAAGGAACGCAGGACGCTGGGAAGACCGTGGCCTGCGCCAAGGGTGGGGCGATCAACCTCGCGAGGACCGCTAGCAAGACCCGCCTCGCGAGGGAGACTTGAGGGATCAGCCTCGCGAAGATCGCCCGCAAGGCAACGCAGGCCTCCCTCCGCTGCCGTCGCCGCCAAGGAGAAACGAGGACCGCCACCAGGACGAGGGGGCTGGGGGCTTCCAGGAGCCGCGCGCGATCGCCTGCATCCTGGGCGGGGCTCAAGCCCCAGCCTCTCAACGCATCTTCAAGCAGTTCGCCCGTGAAGTGAACGCAGTCCTTCCCAGGCTCGAAGCCACGCGCCCTCTCAGGTGGTCGGCGTGTGCCATCACGTTCAGCTCAGCAGATCAACTCAAGTGTGCGGCTACAGCCGGAGTCCTCGATGCTCCGTTCCCCAATCGTCAGCAACGTGGTGGTCACCAAGACCCTCATCGATGGCGGGGCAGGGCTCAACGTCCTGTCCGTGGAAAAATTCAACAATCTCCAAGTGCCCTACAGCCAGCTTCAGCCAACCAAGCCTTTCTCCGGAATCATCGACGGCTCCACGGTCCCGATTGGGCAGGTCCGCCTCCCTGTCACCTTCGGGGCACGCGACAACTACCGCACCGAGCTCATCGACTTCGACGTTGCTCACATTCGCCTGCCGTACAACGCCATCCTTGGGTACCCAGCGCTGGCCAAGTTCATGGCTGTAACTCACCACGGCTACAACGTCCTCAAGATGCCAGGAAGTGGCAGAGTCATCATGGTGCCCTATGAAGAGAAGGACGCGGTGTGTTCCCTGGAACGAGCCTTTCAGGCCGCGTCCCTGGAAGACCCGGATCGCGGAAGCAGGAGGCCTCCCGAGACCGCCCCCAAGAAGAAGAAGACATCGTCCGGCCCGACCACTCAGGAGGAAGGCCCCTCTAGGCCCGCGCCTGCCCAAGGGGAACCCCCTTCCATCGCATAGGAAAGCGCGCCTGGCGCCCCCTCATGCAGGGCTCGGGGGCTCTCCCCTGGAGGGCCACCGACCTAGCATGGGTCACGAGGGAGGCGCTTGGGCACCACATGGAGGCGTGTTTCGAAGCACGTTTCCCTCAAGAAGGAGCAAGGCAAGGAGAGCCAGACCCTTAGGAGTTCATCAGCAAGGCCATTCAGGAGCTACAGGAGTCAAGAGTCATGAAAGGCGGCCGCCGCCTACCAGCAGTGGCTCCCCATCCAGGCGAGGATGGTGGGATGCGCGTCTGCATCGACATACCAGGGCTCAACCGAGTCGCCTCTCTGGAGCGCCTCTAGCCCTCGCGATTGGGGCACTGCGGAGGTCCTCCCCACAGCTACGTTCGCATGCCTTACGGCTTGCCGAACGCGGCTGCCACGTACCAGCGCCTCATGAGGGGCATCACGGAGGCATGAGAGGCCAGGCGTTCCGCAGCCCTGGCAGGGATGGAGATGGTCCGCGAGGAGCCGCCAGCGCCTCCGGATCTTCCCGAGGCCCCTGGGCCTGGGGGCTCGTGAGGATCGGCTTCCGCAGCCCACCGAGTCTGCTACACCAACGCTCCTTCGTCCTCAGCGTCATCAGGTGACATCTTTCAAGTTTCATTTCCAGCTGGGAGCACCCCCCCAGGGCTGCATTATTCCCAGGCCGTGTGGGTCCGTCCCTGCGGTGTGTATCCCTTTCATTTCATGTTGTTAGCTTACCTTGTTGGGGGCGCCCCTCGGGCTGCATGATCCCCAAGTCGCTCGGGCCAGGCCCAGCGGAATGTATCCCATTTGCGTTTATTTCCGGTTATGCGTTAGACCCACCATGCTTGATTATTTGATGCTGGTCCACGGCACCTCTTCTTCTCCATGCCGACCACTTGCACGTTAAAGGGGGGTACCTGAGCATCGCGACTCAGGGCTCTTACTGGCTCTCCAGCCCTCACCCTCTGGCCTTGTCCACGGCATCGCGACCTGGCATACCAGCGATGGCTGAGACCAGCTCGAGGGCCGGGACCCGAGGACGTAGAGTGCCGACATCTAACCAAATTTGCTCAGTGTCTAGCCTCATCGTAACGCCTCCCCTCGGGAGTGCCGCGCAAGGGGTCTGGGCACGGGGGCTGCGCCTGGGTCACACCCAGACGCACGCCGCCCAGCTAGGTCCCCCTGGGCCTGGTCATCGCGCGTCTCTCCCCGAGCAGAGCCAAGGTACGAAGGCCATTTGAGCGTCAAGGGGGACTCCTGAGCATCGCGACTCAGGAGCCTAACTGGTCACGTAGCCCCTCACTCCATAATTCCGAAAGGCTAACGGCGGTTGAGGTATGCGCGCGGCCGGGCTCTGCAGACGTAGAACGGTAGATCCACCCACATCACACCTCCCTACATGTTGTTCATGCGCCAAGGGGGACTCCTGAGCATCGCGACTTAGGAGCCTAACTTGTCACGTAGCCCCTCACTCCTTGGCCCCGTCCTGGTTTCCGGTCGGGACCAACGCTGGGTGAGGCATGCGCAGGGCCGGGCTCTGCCGGCGTAGAACATAAGCAAGTAGGAAGGAAAAGCGCAAATTTCAAGGAATTCAAAATCAAATATTACAGTCCACACTGTTATATCAATGCCAAACGCAAGTTTAAACGCCTCCCCGAGGCATGATACATGTGCAGGAATTAAAGGCAGGACAGGGGCCACAACGGAGTCACTTGTCGGCGGTGGAGTAGCGCGGAGTGGGTTTGCCTCATGGAGCAGTGGGGTCGGCCGCGCCTTGCTTCGGCTTGGTGCTGAAGGCCCGGAACTTCCCCACCAGAGCCGCCGCGCGACCCTTCACAGCCTCGGCAGCGGCAGCGGCATGCTCGCCGCTTACTGGCTCCAGCAGGCTGTCGAGGTCGACGCCGGGATCGCGAAGGTAGATGTGGGTGAGGACCCGCGTCAGTGCTGCAGAAGACAGGACACGCGCCTCGGCCTCGGCCGTGGGGCCAAGGCCAAGGGCGACATCTTCAAGAGCGCGAACCAGGAAGGGAAGCAGCTTGGCGGGGCCGTCCTCGGCGCCAGCCAGCGGGCTCTCCAGGCCGCTGTCGTAAAGCGTCCTCAGGGAGGAGCGTGCCTTCGCCTCCATCTCCGTGAAGGCCACGCGGTCCTCGGCAAGAACCAAGGCCTTGTCGTCCAGCTTGGCCTTCCTTGCCCCCAACTCCTGCTCCAGCACGCCTAGGCGGTCACGGCGTTTCCTGAGCTTGACCTCCCTCTCCTTGACGGCCGCCTCGCGAGCCTTCACGCCTTCTTCCTGCTGTTGGCGAAGGCGGACCTCTTTCGCGAGCTGGTCCGACAAGTCTTGCAGTTCGTCCTCCAGCGCCTTGCAACGTCCAGGGACGTCGACCACCTCCCCCAGGGCTGTGTCACGAGCAGCCTTTGCCTCAAGGACGGTCTGCTTCTCCTTGTTGCAAGCCGTCGAGGCCTGGACCAGCGCCGCCCGAATCGAAGCATCGGAGCGAACCCATCCTGGAGCCAGCTCCAAGCGCCCAGCCACCAAGCGAGGGTCGGCGCCAAGAAGATCCTGCCGCAGTCGGTCCAGCTCAGCAACAGCACGATCCAGAACGGCAGAAGGAGTCGGAGAGACAGCAGCTGGTGGAGTAGGAGGAGAAGGCGGCAGCGCGACCACAGCATCCGGAGGCGGAGTCTGACGCGCCCCAACGGCTGTAGTGGCGGCGGCAGGCAAGGACACATCGGGAGTCACTTGGCCCGAGGGGGCTGAGCTCGCCCCAGCCGGCTCAGCCAGGCCTCGCGAGGACGACCGGGCAGGAGAAGCCTGTGCGTGGCGGTCACCCTCCTTCGCGGGCAGAGGCGCTGCCACGGATGGAACCTCAGGAGCTCCCTTCGACTTCTTTGCTGCGCCCGTTAGCCTATCCAAGAGATGCGGACGTCAAGTCTCAGAAGCAGAGAAAGAAATAAAGACAAGAATCAAATGCTTACGGGTCGTTGCCAGTGAGCTCAAGCGGCCTCCGACCAAATTTGAAGCCTGAAAGTCGGCTGGAAGGGTCAACCTCGGGAAGCTTGGAAGAGGAAGGTGCGTCTGCGGTCCGCCTCGGGTCCGGGGCAGACCCGCGGGAGATCAGCCCGGTCCTATCCCTCTTCGGGATCGGGGGCAAGCTCCCGCCGTCCTGCTCGTCGTTATCCTCGTCGTCATCCTCGTCGTCATCACTCGGAGAAAGGCGGAGAACGAGGGACCTGCGCCGGGGGAGGGGAGGCCTCGACTCTCCGTCAGTCGCTTCGGAGTCAGGCCCTTTTTCCCGCTCCCCTCCTTCCTCCTCTTCGCTGGAGTCGTCGGAGGGCACGTCCACCGGTTCCTCGGGAGTTTCCATGGGCACGGGCCCATCCCCATTGAAGACGGGCATGGACTCCACTACCTGCTCCTAGTCGTCGCGGAGGAACAAGGGCGTAGGAGCGCCCTCCAACCTCGCCACATCGCCCCCGACTAGAGATTGGAGGACCGCAGCCAGATCTCCGTCGGCCAAGGCCGCGGGGCTCGGACGGGGCCTCCACATCGGAAGTGAGTACTGCCGAAGTGGAGCCAGCTGGTGCTCTAGGAATTCCCTCAGCAGTGACGCGCCGGTCAGCTTCGCCGCCGCCATGTTGGCCGGCCTCAGATCCGCATCCATATTCTCCAACACCAGCTTCGCGCTGGGGTCTGCGAGCTCCGCTCGACCCCAATTGCTGGAGCTCGTGGGCTGCTCCGTGGGCAAGATCAGCCGAGGGTGGATGCGCCCAGCATCCACCAAGACCCACTTGCTCCTGAAGCCCTCAATCCTTTTCCCAGGGTTCAAAATGGCAATGGCGCCACCGTACGCGACGAAGCTCGCGCACACGGAAGCAGGACCACGAGAGGTCCGGAGGTGGAAGTAATGGCGCAGCAAGGCCACTGAGGGCTGCACCCCTACGTGAGCCTCGCAGTAATAGGCGAAGATTGCCAGGAGAAGGACGGAGTTGGAGTGGAGATGCAGAGCCTGTAGCTTATAATGGCGGAGGACAGAGAAGAAGAACTTGGAGAAGGGAGGCACCAGGCCAGCAGCAATGGCACTTACGAAGAATGGATAGAAGGTGCTCCCTTGACCCTCAGGGGTGGCGGAGCCGGCCTTGAACACCTTCGCCCCGTTGATGCCCCGTGCCGTCGCCATCCGGCGCAACCGGGCAAGGCTCGCCTCCGACACGTTCGGCGGGTCCAGGGCAAACGAGTACCAAGCTACGGTCGGGGGCTGACGAGGCGCCATGCCTTCCTAGGTCACACGGTCGGAGTAGATCTGGAAATTTTGGGGGAAGGAAGGAGAGGTGCAAGAAAGGGGATCTGAGCAGCAACCGGGGAAACCAAGGAGCAAAGCCTAGGCGGATGCCGCTCCTTTATCAACTCGCGCGGTTGCTAAGGCGCCCACGTCCAATCAACCGCCACACGGAGCCCAAGGCCGCAGGCTGTTAGGGCCCGCGGCGCTTCGCTCTTGCCCTTCCGCCTCCCTGCATGGCCAAGTCCGGGCGCACCTTGGGCCCGGGGGCTACTGTCGGCGTTCTGGGAACGGGGGTCCCCATACTTGCCTGCCTGCAGCCTGCGACATGGCTCATAGGGGGCCCAGCACGACCCATCTTCACCAACACAAACCCAAGACCCTCGCGAGGGGCCAAGCCTCGCGGGGCGGACGACGCGGAGCTTCCTCAGGCACGGCCTCATGAGGCTGGCTCACGAGGAGGCGGAGAGATCAAGGCGGGGTACCTCACGAGGTGCCCGTGACGCAAGCCATGACGACCAAGGGCGCCAGGCGGGTGCCAGCCCGCACAGTGTCCTCCTTTCCTCTTTGGTGCAAAGGGGGCAAGCGCAGCCGCAGAGTGCCGAGGCATCAGGCAAAGGTTGCCGTTTCGGTGCAACAAGACTAAGACCAGGAGGACTGCAAGACGGAGGTCATCATGGAGCCCAAGATGGCGTCACCACCAGAGCTTTATGCAGGCGAAGACTACTTTTGTCAGGATAGCCTGTACTAGTTGTCCCCTTTCAAATTAGCCCGCCATTGTTGGCTCCCTTCTCGCTCAATATTTGGGAAGAGGACCAGGGCCTCTATAAATAAGACCAGCCACCCGAAGAATGGAAGAGGGGGAGGAGAGAAGGATCGGAGGATCGAAGGATAGAGGGGCTGAGAGGTTAGGGTTTAGAGAATGGATAATCGAGAAGAGAGAGAGAGAGAAGGGTGACTGAACTCCTCCCAGTAGTTCATCCCCCCAGCCAAGAACAGACCCTCGCGAGGCTGTTCTCCCTTGTATTGTTCATCATCATCAGCCCAAGAGGCAATCCACCACACCACACACTCGAGTAGGGTATTACACCACAACGGTGGCCCGAACCAGTATAAACCCTGTGTCTCTTGTGTTATTCTTTCCATAGCTCAGATCTTAGCGAGGCGGAGGGGTGCAGGTAGGTAGGAGGAGAAATCTCCGCGCGCACCCTAGTGTTCGAACCTCAAGGGTCTGCCGGAACCCGAAATCCGACAGATTCAACTGCTACTTTCTGCTGCGGTAGTTGAACCCATTCCTCTGCATAACCTCTCATTGCCACAGTAAATAGTTGAAACCCACTAGCATGAGTAGGAGTTGCTTGAGCCTTGATGTGCCTACTCATCCATGCTTGTTTTCTTTATGCCAGCTATGCTTAGAGTTGTGTCAGGTCTGATTCATCGGGAATGAATCGGAGTGGTGAACATGTCCTACCGATAAAGGCTAAGTGTGTGAACACGTTTTGGTAAAGGTAGCGATGAGAGGCCATGTACGAGTACATGGTGGGTTGTCTCATTGGAACCGTCCCTAAGCACTGAGTTCTGTGTATGTTATCCAAGTCCAGTTACTACCACACATTGGGTTCCGGTTATCCGGCCCCTCTCGGCTTATTAATCCACTTGATCTCTGTCCAGGAGTTGCAACTAGTTTCTGGCGTTTTTAGGTAGTGCTACTTGTCTACCAGGTGGTGTCCGATGAGACGGGCTTGGGACAAACTAGGCACTATGGCACGGTGTACCAAGTGGCACCCGGATGATGGGCTTGGGAACCCTGCACACGTCGTTTGGGGCCATACTGGAGACTTCGGCCGGAACTCCTTGCGGATGGAACTCGAATAGGCGATAAACCTGGTCGAGAGACTTGTGTGGTTAGTCAGGTCGTGGCCGACACCCTTGCCCGGCTTCTGCTTGAAGGTTGCCGAGGTACATGACGTGTACAGGGCGATAAGTGGCGAGAGCGTGTGTGAAGAAGTACACCCCTGGAGGGTTAACATTATCTATTCAAATAGTTGTTTTCCTCAGATATGGAAACTTGGAGGACTTATGTAGTACATAGACAACTTGAAGTGCATACTTTAAAATCCGCAAGATAAGCGTGAGTGCTATGGATGGCCTTCTCGTAGGGAGACGGGAACGGATCCATGGTGGAGTATTGATATGGTGAATATGTGGACTCGTGTGCGTCTTCTCACCTCAAAGAAGTTTCTGATACTCGTATTATAGGTTAGCCACTGAGTCAAAGTTGGCTTGCTGCTGTTAAAACTCCACCACCCCCTTTGTTGATAATGTTGCATATGTAGATAGTTCTGATGTAAGACTTGCTGAGTACCTTCGTACTCACGTTTGCTTATTTATGTTTTGCAGTTGGTTACACTAGTGACTTCGACGAGTAGCTTGTATCCCAGCTACGATCTTGTACCCTTGGGAGGGTCATATTTAGTCGGGCTTCTTAGTCTTTTCCTTTTGTAGGTGTCTGTACTCAGACATGTAATGCTTCCGTTGTTTGTATGGTCTGAATGATGGGTCATGAGACCCCTGTTTGTATTGAATGCTATGTGGCTCTTCTGGGTCTTTATATATATGAGTTTGAGTTATGTTGTGATGCCATGTTGTACAGCACATACTTGCATGTTATGCGTACGTGTAACGTGTATTGCTATGTGTGGGATCCGACAATCTAGTTGTTTACCCTTGGTAGCCTGTCTTATGGGGAAATGTAGTCTAGTGCTTCCACTGAGCCTTGGTAGCCCGCTACAGCCCGGTTTACCGGAGTCCTGCTAGCCCAGCACTACTGCTCCGGAACACTTAGACTGTTCGGCATGTGATTCACTTTGTTCATGTGGCTGTCCCTTCGAGGAAATGTCACGCGGTGACATCCGGAGTCCTATCTAGCCTGCTACAGCCCGGGTTCCCGGAGTCCTGTTAGCCCAGTTGGTACAGCCCGGATTCACACGCTACTGACCGACATGCTCGATGTTGTTTCACGTATGCCTGTCCCTGTAAGTTAGTGCCACTTTGGGTTCACGACTAGTCATGTTGGCCCGGGTTCTCTGTCATATGGATGCTAGCGACACTATCATATACTTGAGCCAAAAGGCGCAAACGGTCCCAGGCCATGGTAAGGAGACACCCATGGGAATATCGTGCGTGAGGCCGCAAAGTGATATGAGGTGTTACATGCTAGATCGGTGTGACTTAGAATCGGGGTCCCAACAGTGTTGGTATTAGAGCTTGACTGACTGTAGGATTACCAAGCCAAATTGGTCGAAGTTGAGTCTAGAAATGCTTTAGTTATATAAGGGAATTGATTGTGGAAGGGAACGTAAGGCTCTTTTTACTCCTTTGCCTCATGTCATTCTTTCTGAGTCAGCCTCTTCTTTTCTACGAGGGTTAAGGACTAGGCTTCTCCTCTATCTCTCAGGATGACGTGTTACTAAACCATAAAGTCTTTGGATTGTTGGGTTTGTGTCTCTGTTCAGTTCTACTACTTCCGTATGTCATCAGTTTGACCCAGAACCTTGATATTATGATGTTGAGTGTTTATGCTATTCCTTTGATGAATGTCTCAAAATCTTTTTGAGCATTTACATCCGTTATGCTGCCTAAATTGTTTTAGGATTTCAAGAGTTTCCAATGCTTTTGCATTCCATTCCGCATCCTTATGTAGATGCTAATTCCATCCTTGTTTCCTTGGTTTCTGTGCCTGGATGTCGTCTCCTAACCGAGGTTCAGTTGCTCATAGCAAGAACCACGGAGATGGTAGGGACGAGGATCGTCCTGACCAGCCTTTGATGGCAGAGTTCTTGTTAGCATCTGAGAGGAACAAGCGTGAGACTAACCGCTTGCTGGCACAGATTGAGCGGAACACCGCCCATCAGCGTAAGAAGTTGGTTTCCATCACCGACTTCATTGGTCTGAAACCACCCACCTTCCATCATTCCATTGAGACACTCAATGCAGCTGACTGACTCCGAAGCATCACTCTTAAGCTGTGTTCTGCGAACGTGGTTGAAGGTGACAAGGTCACCTATGCTACCTATCACCTGGAAGGTCCTGCTAGTATTTGGTGGCAGAGCTATGAGGCTATGCTTCCAACTGGCCAGATTCCTACCTGGAAGGATTTCACCAAGGCTTTTCGTGAGCACCACATTCCTCAGGATCTCATCGACCGCGAGAGGGAGGAGTTCTGTAGTTTTACCCATGGTAAGCTGCCTATTGATGCTTACAGTAGAGAGTTTGGAAACCTCGCCCGCTATTCTACAGAAGAAGTGTCCATGGACGCCTAGAAGCAGGCTAGGTTCCGGAAGGGTCTCAACCCTAAGTTGCGTCGTGATCTCCACCTGCATCATTGTGATTCATTCCAGGCTCTTGTGAACAAGGCCATCAATGCAGAGACAGCTCATCTCACTTACGAGGAGTCTCGTAAGTACAACCGTGATCTGGGTTCTTCCTCCCGCTCTGGCTCTCAAAAGCGACGGATTTGGATTCTGAACTCAGCTCTTCCACCTGGATATGCACCAAGGCCATCCGATGTGGTGCCTCACCCAGCTCAGCAACGTGCTCCACCCAGGCCTATTAGTGGACCACTTGCCAAAGTAGGTCCACGTCCTACCTCAGGAACTTGCTTCACCTGCGAAGAACCAGGACACTATGCACATGACTGCCCTCAGTCCAGTTATACTCCACCCCAGTCCAAGAGGTATGTTGGCCGTGATAAGCCATCAGGAAAGATGATCAGTACCAAACCAGCCACCACTGAACAAGCATGTGTGCACCACGTCTCAGCTACAGAAGCTCAAGATGATCCCGACATCGTATTGGGAACACTTCTTGTCAATTGTCACCCAGCTTCAGTTCTGTTCGATACTGGAGCATCTCACTCCTTCATATCCGAAGTTTATGCTCAGTTGCACGACATGTCATTTTGTGATATGCCAACTCCACTAATAATCCAGACTCCTGGTTCCAAATGGCAAACCTTCAAGGTAAGCCATGGTAATGAAATCCTTGTTGACAGACTGGTATTTCTTGCTTCTTTGATATCTCTCAAGTCTTCAGATATTAACATCATCTTGGGCATGGACTGGATGACAGCTCATCATGCCAAAATCGATTGTTACACTAGATCTGTTCAACTTACACATCCATCTGGCAAAATAGTCACTGTCTCCACTAGAGTTGCAAGGCGTCAACTCTATTCTCTTAATGCCAGCCCTCTTCCAGACCTTGAAGATATTCCGGTAGTCCGTGACTTCCCGGATGTCTTTCCAGAAGAACTGCCAGGTGTCCCACCTGACAGAGATGTAGAGTTTGTCATAGAACTTATCCCAGGAACTGTTCCAATTTCTAGGAGACCATACAAGATGGCACCTTTGGAGTTAGCCGAGCTTAAGAAACAACTTGATGAGTCCTTGCAAAAGGGTTTCATCCGTCCTAGTTCTTCTCCTTGGGCTTGTCCTGTCCTCTTCGTCAAGAAGAAGGATGGTATGGATCGGATGGTTGTAGATTATCATCCCGTTAATTTGGTCATGATAAAGAACAAGTATCTGCTCCCCAGGATCAACGACCTGTATGATCAGCTCGTTGGATCCTCAGTCTTTTCCAAGATGGATTTGAGGTTAGGCTACCACAAAATCAAAATCAGAAATGGGGACATCCCCAAAACGGCCTTTGTCACTCGTTATGGTCAATACGAGTACACCGTGATGTCTTTCGGCCTAACCAATGCTCCAGCTACTTTCTCCCGCTTGATGAACTCGATCTTCATGGAGTACTTAGATAAGTTCGTCGTGGTTTACCTCGATGATATTCTTATTTACTCGAAGAACGAGGAAGAGCATGCCAAACATCTTAGACTTGTGTTAGAAAAACTCAGAGAGCACCGCCTTTATGCCAAGTTCTCCAAGTGTGAATTTTGGTTGCCGGAAGTGACCTATCTGGGCCACGTGATCTCTGGTAAGGGCATTGCTGTCAATCCCGAGAGAGTTAAAGCCGTTCTCGATTGGACTCCACCCGAAACGGTCAAGCAAGTTAGGAGTTTCCTTGGTCTAGCCAGTTATTGTCGCCGCTTCATTGAAAACTTCTCCAAAGTGGCCAAACCCCTCATGGAACTTCTCAAGAAAGATAAAAGGTTTGAGTGGACCCCACAGTGTGAGCACAGTTTTCAGGAACTGAAAGGACGCCTGACTTCTGCGCCCATACTCGTGCCACCGGATTTCACTAAAGACTTTGTTATCTATTGCGATGCTTCACGTCAAGGACTAGGTTGCATTCTTATGCAGGATCGTCATGTGATTTCCTATGCATCTCGATAGTTGCATCCACATGAGGAAAATTATCCTACACATGATCTAGAGCTTGCAGCCGTAGTCTCTGCACTTAAGACTTGGCGACATTACCTTCTTGGTAGCCGTTGTGAAATCTACACTAACCATCAAAGTCTCAAGTATATCTTCACCCAACCGGATCTGAATCTCAGACAGAGACGTTGGTTGGAGTTGATCTCGGATTACGACTTAGGAATCACCTACACCCCAGGTAAAGCCAATGTCATGGCTGATGCTTTAAGTTGTAAATCCTATTGCAACAACCTCATGTTGCAACAATGTCAACCACCCCTCCATGAGGAATTCTGTAAGCTTAACCTTCACATAGCTCCTCATGGTTCCCTTTCTACCTTGGTGGCGAAACCTACCCTTACGGATCAGATCATAGAGGCTCAGAAGCATGATACGAGAATCTCTCGGATCAAGAAAAATATTTCCAAGGGAGTTGCTGGTTGTTTCTCTATGGATGAATGAGGTGTTGTTTACTTTGGAAACCGTTTGGTGGTTCCCAAATGTCAACAGATGCAGCAATTGATCCTTAAGGGGGCCCATGAATCCCCTCTCACGATTCATCCCGGTAGTACAAAGATGTATCAGGACCTACGCCAGAGGTTCTGGTGGACTAGGATGAAGAGAGAAATCGCTCAGTATATTTCCAACTGTGACGTTTGTTGTCGCGTTAAGGCAGATCATCAAAGACCTGCTGGCACCCTTCAACCTTTAGCTATTCCCGAGTGGAAATGGGACAAAGTTGGTATGGACTTCATCACCGGCTTTCCCAAGACCAATAAAGGAAATAATGCTATCTTCGTAGTCATTGATCGTCTTTCCAAAGTGGCTCACGTCCTACCTGTTCGAGAGAGTATCACTACTAGTCAGCTCGCTGACTTATATATCTTCCGAATAGTGTCACTCCATGGTGTTCCACTAGAGATCAATTCAGACCATGGCAGTCTTTTCACCTCTCATTTCTGGGAAAGTTTCCAGAATGCCATGGGAACCCATCTTTCTTTCAGTACCGCTTTCCACCCTCAGTCAAGTGGTCAGGTGGAAATGGTCAACCAAATTCTCGAGGACATGCTTAGAGCTTGTGTTATCTCAGTCGGTATGGATTGGGATAAGTGTCTTCCTTTCGGCGAGTTTGCTTATAACAATAGCTATCAATCCAGTCTTAGGAAAGCTCCTTTTGAGATTCTGTATGGAAGAAGATGTCGAACACCTTTGAACTAGTCAGAAACCGGTGAAAGACAATTCTTTGGGCCAGATATGATTCAGGAAGCAGAAGATCAAGTTCGCATTATTCGTGAGAATTTGAAAACAGCCCAATCTCGTCAAAAGAGCCAGTATGACCGTCATCATAAGGAAGTGGCTTATGAAGTTGGCGACAAGGCTTACCTTCGGGTTACTCCTTTGAAGGGTACCCATCGTTTCGGTATCAAGGGCAAGTTGGCTCCTCGTTACATTGGTCCTTTTCGCATTCTCGCTAAACGAGGAGAGGTTGCCTACCAGTTGGAACTACCCCCACATCTTTCTCGAGTTCATGATGTCTTCCACGTCTCTCAACTCAGGCATTGCTTCTCGGATCCCATTCGCAGAGTGGACCACGAAATGCTTGATCTCCAAGATAACCTCACTTATCGAGAGTACCCCGTTCGCATTTTGGATCAAGCAGAGCGTGTCACTCGACGTCATAACATCAAGTTTCTCAAGGTTCAGTGGTCTCATCATTCTGAGAGAGAAGCTACTTGGGAGCGAGAAGATCGTCTTCGACTTGAGTACCCCACTTTCTTTCCGCCAACTCCTGAATCTCGGGACGAGATTTTTTCGAGTGGGGGCGATTTGTCACATCCCTAGTTCTGGTATGACCTAGACTAGCTAGTCATTTGTGCATAATGCTTAAATTCCTTTTAATTTTGAAATGAGGATTTGTGAAACCCTCAGAATCATTTCTGGAAATGACCCAGATAAAAATTGCCCCAAAAAGAACCAAGAAAATGTTCATGTTGCTCTCTGGAAATTTTGGACAGAGATAAAAATCAAACCAACATTTTTAGGAGCTCATAAGTATTTATTTTGGGCAATTGGAATTAATGCAGTAATTATTTTCTTTGGATATATATTGTTATATCTATATAATATTGTCCAAAAATTATGCTAGTAATTGAGGAGCTCTGGAATAATACCACTAGCCCCTACAAAAATTGGCATAAGAAAATAAAATGGTTTAGTATTTCTATTAAACCAAACAAATGTCAGAAAAATAGAAAAAGAAACAAAAAGGGAAAAACCCTTACCTGGGGCACTTACCTGAGGCCTGGCACTGTGCGGCCCAGCTGACCGGCCCAGCCAGCTGGCCCTGCCAGTCGTCGTCTCCACCGCGCCAGGAGGACGCCGCGCGCGTGGCCGACGCACACCGGCGCATGCCCGGCCACCTCCTGCTTGTCGCCTCCCTCTGGACGTCCCTGGAGACGACACGCACCCCTGGACCTCTCTCACTCTCTGCCGTGCTCCTCCCCTCCTCTGTTTTCTCTTCCCCGCAGTGCCACCGAGCGCAGCCGACGCCACCGCTCACCGTTGCCGCGGCCACTGCCTCCCCCTCGCCCCCTGGACATGCCCAGAAGCTCTGCCGTGTCTCCCTCAACCTCCACGCCGAGCCAGGCTTCGCCGGAGGCCCTGCAATGTCGTCCCCGACGTCTTCTTCAACTTCAGTGCCCGGAGACCCTCGCCGTCGATTTGCTTCCCACCGGCCGTCCCCGCGCCTGCCGAGCCCTCCATTAGCCTCCCCGTGAGCTTCGCCGCCTTTTCCCCTCCTCCTCGATCTCGTTCCTCTCCTCTAGCCGCCTCTGCCACCGGAGTCGAGAGCTCCGTGCCGCCGGCCATGGCGCCGCCGTGGCCAGGTCCATCGCACCTCGCAACCGAGCTCGCCATTGCACTTAGTGCACTCCGGCGAGTCGAGCGGACCTGCTCGCAGCTCCTGCCATGCCCCGCAATACCCCGCGCGCACCTGGCCGAACTCCGGCTGCCGCACTTGTCGTCGTCGGCACCATTCCAACCACTCCCCAGCCGCGCCACCACCATGGTTGGATGCGGACGAGCGTCCGCATCCCGTAGCTGCGCTCCGTGCGCCAAATGGCGCCCGATAGGCGAAACCCGCAGCGCACTGCTGCATCTGGCCTCGCCGGCGTTGAGCTGCCGGCAGGTTTGCCCGGTTGACCAGGGGATTTGACCTCCCTTGGGTCTATGACATGCGGGCCCCGCCCGGTTAATTAGTCTAGTTTAGGTTTAAAACTAATTAGTTTAACCTAGGTTAGTGCTAATTAAACTAGGTTAGTTTAGTTAGTCACTGACCAGTGGGTCCCACTAGTCAGGTTTGACCTAGGTCAACCCAGTTGACTGCTGACGAAGTGCTGACCTCAAGCTGACGCAATAAATGATTTCTGGAATTATTTTTAACTTAGGAAATTCCAGAATATTGCTTAAACTTCAAAAAATCATAATAATTCAACCGTAGCTCAGAATGAAATAACTTATATATGAAAAATGATCAGAAAAATGCAAGGAATCCATTTATGCCAGTTACATGCATGAAAAACCAACTTATACATGCTGTATAAGTGAAAACATAATATGGGCATTTTAAATGCTTCATTTTGAATTTGCATTTGAATATTTGATTCAAATGGGCTTCAACCAATTTGGTAGCATCTTGCATTAGCCCAAACACTACCATTTGCACATGTCATGTTCATGCATCA